>NC_060139.1:949379287-949679536 GCF_021461385.2 Schistocerca piceifrons
TACAGATAATACAATAAAAATGGCAGGCAAAAATTGTAGACACGAAAAACAATATACACGAAGCCGTTCACGCTGGACAAGAAAAAACACTAAAACCTGTTGACACGGCGCACAAAACACGGACGACTGCGACGGCACAGGTGAACGGTGGTGGCGTGACGGCGAAAGAACACTAAACACAAACACGAAGGCACACACACGAGACACTGATGGCGATGATCTCCGGCGCGCGAATGTCCACTGGGGATGTACGCGTCCGGGCACCTGTCAAGAGAGGAGGAGGGGGGTGGGAGAGGGAGAGGGGGGAGGAGAGATGCCAAGGGCAGGGGAGATAGGGGGGAGGAAGGAAGGGAGGAGGCGGGTAGGGGAAGCCCGGGAGAAGAGGGGTGGAGGAAGGGGGGATGGAGGGAAAAGGAGAGAGAAGGGAGGGAGGGTGCCCAAAGGAAAAAAACACAGGAAGTGGGAGGGGAGGATCAAAGTTGATAGGAGGGGTAGATGGAGGGGAGGAGGGCATCATCAGGGAGGGGGAGCTGGCTGAAGCCACCTTGTGAGAGGGTAAGGAGGGTGGAGAGATGGAGACCGGGCGGGACGTGGGAATATAGGCGCGGTAACGGGTGGGGGTGGGAGAGGATGGGTGAGACAAGCGGGTGAGGAGGGTCGAGTTTACGGGAGGTGTAGAGAATCCGTATCCGTTCGAGGAAAAGGAGGAGGTGGGGGAATGGAATTAGGTCGTACAGGAACCAACGGCAGCTTCCATGTTACTCCTATGACCTATCTGCGATTGCAGTGTTGTTTTTTTTTGTCCTGATAAAAATCGCGTTGCTGCTGTGAAATACAAAGGGAGGATGTGAAAGTGTGGGCGGCGTTGCAGGTGTAGTCGGTGGTTTATTGACACGGTCGATTGATCATGACCGGGCCAAATATCTCACGAAATAAGCGCCAAACGAAAAAAACTACAAGGAACGAAACATGTCTAGCTTGGAGGGAAAGAACGAAACATGTCTAGCTTGAAGGGGGAAACCAGATGGCGCTATGGTTGTTCCGCCAGATGGCGCTGCCATAGGTCAAACGGATATCAACTGCGTTTTTTTTAAAATACGAACCCCAACTTTTTATTACATATTCGTGTAGTACATAAAGAAATATGAATGTTTTAGTTGGACCACTTTTTTCGCGTTGTGATAGATGGCGCTGTAATAGTCATTAACATATGGCCCACAATTTTAGACGAACAGTTGGTAACAGGTAGGTTTTCAAATTAAAATTCAGAATGTAGGTACGTTTGAACATTTTATTTCGGTTGTTCCAAAGTCATACTTTGTGAACTTATCATTTCTGAGAACGCATGCTGTTACAGCGTGATTACCTGTAAATACCACATTAATGCAATAAATGCTCAAAATGATGTCCGTCAACCTCAATGCATTTGGCGATATGTGTAACGACATTCCTCTCAACAGCGAGTAGTTCGCCTTCTGTAATGTTCGCACATGCATTGACAATGCGCTGACGCTTGTTGTCAGGCGTTGTCGGTGGATCACGATAGCAAATATCCTTCAACTTTCCCCATAGAAAGAAATCCGGGAACGTCAGATCCGGTGAACGTGCGGGCCATGGTATGGTGCTTCGACGACCTTTTACCTGTCATGAAATCAATACCGCTTCAACCGCATGGGAGCTATGTGCCGGACATCCATCATGTTAGCAAGTACATCGCCATTCTGTCATGCAATGAAACATCTAGTAGTTACATCGATAGAACATTACGTATGAAATCAGCATACATTGCACCATTTAGATTGCCATCGATAAAATGGGGGCCAATTATCCTTCCTCTCATAATGCCGCACAATAGATTAGTCTGACAAGGTAACTGATGTTCCACTTGTCGCAGCCATCGTGGATTTTCCGTTGCCCAATAGTGCATATTATGCCGATTTACGTTACCGCTGTTGGTGAATGACGCTTCGTCTCTAAATAGAAAGCGTGCAAAAGATCAGTCATCGTCCCGTAATTTCTCTTGTGCCCAGTGGCAGAACTGTACACGACGTTCACAGTCGTCGCCATGCAATTCCTGGTGCATAGAAATATGGTACGGGTGCAATCGATGTTGATGTAACATTCTCAAAACCGACATTTTTAGATTTCCGATTCTCGCGCAGTTTGTCTGCTACTGATGTGCGGATTAGCCGCGACAGCAGCTAAAAAACCTACTTGGGCATCAATATTTGTTGCAGGTCGTGGATGACGTTTCATATGTGGCTGAACACTTCCTGTTTCTTTAAATAACGCGCCCGGGTTCCCGGGTTCGATTCCCGGCGGGGTCAGGGATTTTCTCTGCCTCGTGATGGCTGGGTATTGTGTGATGTCCTTAGGTTAGTTAGATTTAAGTAGTTCTAAGTTCTAGGGGACTGATGACCTTAGATGTTAAGTCCCATAGTGCTCAGAGCCATTTGAACCATTTTTTAAAAATAACGTAACTATCCAGCGAACGGTTCGGACACTTGGATGATGCCCGTTGGGCATTTAGATCACAATAGCCATACATAAACACCATATCGACTTTTCCCTCAATTTTACCGGTCCATTTGAACAAGGGTAATGCATCACGAAGCAAATACCGTCCGCACTGGCGGAATGTTACGTGATACCACGTACTTATACGCTTGTAACTATTACAGCGCCATCTGTCACAAAGCGAAAAAAGTGGTCCAACTAAAACATTCATATTTCTTTACGTACTACACGAATATGTAATAAAGAAATGGGGGTTCCTATTTAAAAAAAACGCATTTGATATCCGTTTGACCTATGGCAGCGCCATCTAGTGGGCCAACAATAGCGCCATCTGGTTTCCCTTTTCAAGCTATCCGAGTTTCGTTCTTTGTAGTATTTTTGTTTGATGCTTATTTCGTGAGATATTTGGCCCGGTCACTGTCAATGGACCACCCTGTATACTGCACAGCAGAATTAAAGGATCACTTTTTCGGAGTCTCTTACCTGTCTCCCATAGCGACACGTAAGTTTGATATGCGGCTCAAAGGTGCCTGCGAGCTTCACTTGTAATGGTACACGTGCATGGCGCCCGGCAACATCACCCATGGGCTGGACGACGGTTCTAACAACGTCTCGACATGTGCGAAACGAAACCCAGAAATCAAAAGTTCACGGGACGTGTAAGGTGGGCTAATGATGTCATTTGGGCGTCAAATGTCTTCACAATTCTGCCCGACGCCACGGTGGACGTGCCGCATTGTGGGAAGGTCGTCACACCGCCCTCTCTCCAGCATTTTACACCTTCCTTGGGCGCTTCTGCGATGGAGACCAGAATGGCGACGTCGAGCGTTGAAATGACACGTTTTTCTTATGAGTGGTCGAGGAAAATACAGGGCGTTTCAAAAAGAAAGAGCAGATTTCAAACATTTATTTCTCAAAAACTACAAATGATAGAAACACAATTCAAACGTTTCTTGTCAGAGAAAGGTTCAAAGTTTTTCAATGGTCCGCGCAGAAGTTCCATGCAAATCCGCAGTGGCGCTGGCGTTTGTTTGTAGGAAAATGGCGACGACACCACAGGAACGATCATTTTGTGTGCTGCAATTTGCAAAGTTAGAGTCCATTGTTGGTGTGCAACGTGCATTCCGCCGTCAATTCAACAAACAGCCGCCTCGTCATAAGCAAATTTATGAGTGGCATCACAGATTCGTAGAAGATGGTTGCATCTGCAAGCGAAAAAGCACGGGTCGTCCACGCACATCGGATGAAAATGTCGAGCGTGTCCGTGCAGCTTACGAAAGGAGCCCTAGAAAATCCACGGCACGGGCAAGTCACGAACTAAACATGTCTAAAACAACGGTATGGCGCGTTCTGAGTAACCGTCTGCACATGAAGCCGTACAAACTGCAGTTATTGCAAGCATTGCGTCCTGACGACCACAACAAAAGGTTCGAATTTTCAACTGCAATTCTACAGGACATGGAAGAGGACAATTTTGCCGAACGATTAATTTTTTCAGATGAATCAACGTTTCACATTTCTGGTAAAGTTAATCGGCATAACGTACGAATTTGGGCGAGTGAAACTCCGAGGGACGTTATTCAACATGAAAGAGACTCACCAAAGGTTAACGTCTTTTGTGCAATTTCGGTAAACAAAGTTTATGGACCTTTCTTTTTCATGGAGAAAACTATCACAGGAACCATTTACCTGGACATGTTAGAAAACTGGCTATTTCCTCAACTTCAGGAAGATTCAAATCACTTCATCTTCATGCAAGATGGCGCCCCACCACACTTCTCTGAACCTGTACGACGGTACCTAAATAACACCATTCCAGGACGGTGGATTGGAAGAGCAGGAGCACAAGATCAATGTCATCGTCTGTGGCCTCCCAGGTCACCAGACCTTACTCCCTGCGATTTTTATTTGTGGGGGTACATAAAGGACTGTGTTTATGTCCCACCTATGCCCGCTACTCTTCAAGAGGTACGACATCGAATTGTTGCGGCCGTGAATTCGGTAACTAAAGACCAGTTGCGTCGTGTGTGGCAAGAAATGAGATACCGGTTTGATATTTGTCGTGTAACAAATGGTGCTCATATTGAGGTACAGTTTTGATATTTGTTGTGTAACATTTGGTACTCATATTGAGTGAAGGACCGTTGGAATTGTGTTTCTATCATTTGTAGTTTTTGAGAAATAAATGTTTGAAATCTGCTCTTTCTTTTTGAAACGCCCTGTATTTCAGACACACTGCATCTCAGAATCGAGATGGAAAGACCTCAGGGGGGTGGCATAAATGGCGTCAATGAAACCATCCCATTCCTTCAGACGTTGATGGCCACAAATTTCGCCGTCGGAAACGATAGTTTCCAGGGCGATGGGCAACACACGCAGTTCTTGACAACCTTGACACTGTTGACACCTCTCGGGCGACTCAACCCCTCTCGACAGACGTCACCAACCTGCAACCCCATGGAACGCGATTTCGCTCCTTTAGAGTGCAATGCGACCACACCTATTGCTCAGGTGTAGAGATCGGAACCACTAGGGATACTTCAAAACCATTCGATGAAATCTGAACGAGATACGAAGCCGCAAACTGTCCTTATTCTTTTTCAGCCCTGTTATTTCATGCCCTCCTGTGGCGTTATCACGAAGGGATTCGACAATAACACATGTTTGAATACAACAGCAAAGATTCAGTCTAGGATCCAATAGTTCCACAGTACGCTCTGTAGTACCCACCCACATTTAATGAGGATTTTGAGAATGTGCCTTTACAGAGGAAACCTGTGTAACAGCCGGCCGAAGTGGCCGTGCGGTTAAAGGCGCTGCAGTCTGGAACCGCGAGACCGCTACGGTCGCAGGTTCGAATCCTGCCTCGGGCATGGATGTTTGTGATGCCCTTAGGTTAGTTAGGTTTAACTAGTTCTAAGTTCTAGGGGACTAATGACCTCAGCAGTTGAGTCCCACAGTGCTCAGAACCATTTGAACCTGTGTAACAGCCCTTGCTGCCTCCTGGCAGCTAATTGGTATCGGAGGCCTAGAATAACTTCGCAGATTTTCTCTATAACGGCACAGATTTAAATTTATCAATAAATATGGGCGGCTGCCAGCGAGAGTTTTATTGTGCCCGTGGGTAGGGGGGGGGGGGGTGTTCTTGTGTTCTTAGAGGACCCTTTGTCGTTTTATTGACATATATGTAAATGTCGTGCCCCTCTATTTTCAGGCAACAGGAAGGTGTGAAACAGGAGCACTGTTGGAGCATAACCAGGCTTTGTTGCTTGAGATCACATTCAAATTTCGTTGAATGGTTTTGAACAGTCCCTAGTGGTTGGACCCTGTACATCATAGCAAAAAGTGCGAGCGCACTGCCCTCCAATGGATTGAGATCACTTTAACAGTGTTACTAGTCTATGCTGTGCATTGAGAAGGGTTGAATCATCAGGGAGACACCAGTATTATCAAAGATTGTCAAGGACGTCTTTCTGTTGCTCGTCGCACTGCAACCTGTCGTTTCCGAACGCGAAATGTGTGAAAATAAACGTCCAAAGGAAAGGGTGACCAAATACACTGCCTGACGAAAGAAGTGACGCATCCAGAAGACACTGTCCGATGCCATCTTACTTAATACACGTAGCAAAAAAGGTTCAAATGTGTTTAAGACCAAACTGCTGAGGTCATCGGTCCCTAGACTTAACCACTACATAAACTGGCTTAAACTAACTTATGTTAAGAACAACATTCACACCCATGCCCTTGGGAGGACTGGAACCTCCGGCGGGAGGGGCCGCGCAATCCGTGACATGGCACCTCAAACCGCGCGGCCACTCCGCGCGGTTGCATAGCACTATCGGTGGGCATGTAAATCGTTACAACTGGAATTCTTTGTGACAAGTAGAATACCCACCAGGGATTATTAGTATTATTTGCTTTTAGTGCTGTTACCATGGTTTAAATGGTTCAAATGGCTCTGAGCACTATGGGACTTAAATTCTGAGGACATCAGTCCCCTAGAACTTAGAACTACCTAAACCTAACTAACCTAAGGACCTCACACACATCCATGCCGAGACAGGATTCGAACCTGCGACCGTAGCAGTCGCGCGTGTTACCATGCCTGTAAGGATATACAAAAGTGTAGAACAGAGTCAGATGTTGATTGTTCACGGTGAAGAACACGCAGAAGCCGCATAGTAGGTTGAGAAAACGCTATCAACACTTGAAATTTTGGAAGAGGCTTCATTAAGGGTATCCATTTGGCCGGCTGATCAAATCGCGCAGTGTCCGTATTTGTAGAGCATTGTATTGTAAAAGTGGGCCGATGTTAGACTGTATGGGAACGTCGCTGTCACACCATCGTTCATGCTTAGTACAGCAAGCCTGATCATAGTTGCTATATTGTATGAGCTGGGCTCTAATTCTTGCTGTATTATTCGTAACGAGTCTTTGTACACTTGCAGTAGTACAAATTAAGTAAATCTTTTGTTTGGTGTCGTGTGTTGTTCGCTAATCATTTCTGCTCCTGTCCAGCTTTCGTATGACAATTGCCAGACCACTCTGTAGCCTACATCTTATATTTGTGTACGAAGTCGTATACAATACTGCCAACACACGATGCGCTTAAGGGCTACGAAGATAAGATACGAGAAATTAGGGCTCATATGGAGATACAGAGATAGTCGTTTTTCACTTGCTGTATTTGGGAGTGAAATAGGAAAGGATATGACTAGTAGTGGTATAGAGTGCCCTCGGCCACGCACTGTATGGTGGCTTGCGGAGTGTGTATGTAGATGTTGTTGTTGAAGTTGTGCTCTTCAGTGTTGAGACTGGTTTGATGCAGCTCTCCATGCTACTCCATCCTGTGCAAGCTGCTTCATCTCCCAGTACCTACTGCAACCTACATCCTTCTGAATCTCTTTAGTGTATTCGTCTCTTGGCCCTGCTCTACGATTTTTACCCTCCACACTGCCCTCCAATACTAAATTGGCGATCCCTTGATGCTTCAGAACATGTCCTACCAACCGGTCCCTTCTTCTAATCAAGTCGTGCAACAAACTCCTCCTCTCCTCAATCCTATTCAGTACCTCCTCATTAGTTATGTGATCTACCCATCTAATCTTCAGCATTCTTCTGTAGCATCACATTTCGAAAGCGTCTAATCTCTTCTTGTCTAAACTATTTATTGTCCACATTTCACTTCCATACATGGCCACATTCCATACAAATACTTTCAGAAACGGCTTCCTGACACTTAGATCTACACTCGATGTTAACAAATTTCTGTTCTTCAGAAACGCTTTCCTTGCCATTGCCAGTCTACATTTTATATCCTCTCTACTTCGACCATCATCAGTTACTTTGCTCCCCAAATAGCAAAACTCCTTTACTACTTTAAGTGTCTCATTTCCTAATCTAATTCTCTAAGCATCACCCGCCTTAATTCGACTACATTCCATTATCCCCGTTTTTCTTTTTTTTTATGTTCATTATATATCCTTCTTTCAAGACACTGTCCATTCCGTTCAACTGCTCTTCCAAGTCCTTTGCTGTGTCTGGCAGAATTACAATGTCATCGGCGAACCTCAAAGTTTTTATTTCTTCTCCATGGATTTTAATTCCTACTCCGAATTTTTCTTTTGTTTCCTTTACTGCTCGCTCAATATACATACTGAATAACATTTGGGATAGGCTACAATCCTGTCTCGCTCCCTTCCCAACCACTGCTTCCCTTTCGTGTCCCTCAACTCTTATAACTGCCATCTGGTTTCTGTACAAATTGTAAATAGCCTTTCGCTCCCTGTATTTTACCCCTGACAGCTTTAGAATTTGAAAGAGATTATTCCAGTAAACACTGTCAAAAGCTGTCTCTAAGTCTACAAATGGTAGAAAGGTAGGTTTGCCTTTCCTTAATCTAGCTTCTAAGATGAATCGTAGGGTCAGTATTGCCTCACGTGTTCCAGTATTTCTACGGAATCCAAACTGATGTTCCCCGAGGTCGGCTTCTACTATTTTTTCCATTCGTCTGTAAAGAATTCGCGTTAGTATTTCGCAGATGTGATTTATTAAACTAATAGAACGGTAATTTTCACATCTGTCAGCATCTGCTTTCTTTGGGATTGGAATTACGTGGATATAGTTGTAATATACGGCAGGTTTGGTAGTCAAAATTTTGTAAAAAAAATGGAAACAACAACTCGGTAGAACACCTGGAAGCAAAACCATTAATACAAAAACTAGTGTACTAGCTGTCTTCGCAGCTTCTCATGATGTCTATAGCCCGCGCGACCGCTACGGTCGCAGGTTCGAATCCTGCCTCGGGCATGGACGTGTGTGATGTCCTCAGGTTAGTTATGTTTAAGTAGTTATAAGTTCTAGGGGACTGATGACCTCAGATGTTAAGTGCTCAGAGGCATTTGAACCATTTTTTGATGTCTATAGCAGTAGGAGATGTTACAATGGACTTAGGAACAACAACGGCGTCGTGCCTAGAAATGGCCATGGATGACAGAGAGCCCTGGAAGACGACGCAGCTGCTCCGTGCGTGCCCGCACCCAGACTGTGGGGCGTGCACGGCCAGCGGGGACGCGCGACGGGCTGCGTTATCGTGCCCGCTAGCTGGCTGCCCCGCTGCCCCGGCGCGGCCATTGTGTGGGGGAAGGGCGGCGGCGTGGGCGGCCAGCCAGTGATCCGCCGGCGGCGCTGCCGCTGTCGCAGCATTGTGACGCGCCGGGCACAGTCCGGAGTGCCCTATTGTCGGCGCCGTTTCCCCGCTCCCCGCCACGTATAGCGCGCAGCGCACTTGGACGTGTCTGCCGCATTACGCGAGGCCCTGGTCCTACCACTGCCAACTTCGGCGCTCAGTGTCTCGGCAACAATTGTGCCGACAGGTTGGCGGCCATTTATTAGCGCCGAGGAAATGCGGGGTACTGAACGGGCTGACGGATCGTTTCATACTCAGGTGCTTTCTGACAGACGGAGCGACCCATTCCTAACGCATAGCACACTGTAAAACGAAGGAAACGACGCACCACGAAGGATTTATCCTAGTGGGACGTACCTCGGTACACGTGAAGTACACTACTGGCCATTAAAATTGCTTCACCACGAAGATGACGTGCTACAGACGCGAAATTTAACCGACCGGAAGAAGACGATGTGAAATGCAAATGATTAGCTTTTCAGAGCATTCACTCAAGGTTGGCGCCGGTCGCGACACCTACAACGTGCTGACATGAGGAAACTTTCAAACAGATTACCCATACACAAACAGCAGTTGACCGGCGTTGCTTGGTGAAACGTTGCTGTGATGCCTCGTGTAAGGAGGAGAAGTGCGTACCATGACGTTTCCGACTTTGATAAAGGTCGGATAGTAGCCTATCGCGATTACGGTTTATCGTATCGCGACATTGATACTCGCGTTGTTCGAGATCCAATGACTGTTAGCAGAATATGGAATCGGTGAGTTCAGGAGGGTAATACGGAACGCCGTGCTGGATCCCAACGGTCTCATATCAGTAGCAGTCGAGATGGCAGGCATCTTATCCGCATGGCTGTAACGGATCGTGCAGCCACGTCTCGATCCCTGAGTCAACAGTTGGTGACGTTTGCAAGACGACAACCATCTGGACGAACAGTTCGACGACGTTTGCAGCAGCGTGGACTATCAGCTCGGAGACCACGGCTGCGGTTACCCTTGACGCTGCATCACAGACAGGAGCGCCTGCGATGGTGTACTCAACGACGAACCTGGGTGCACGAATGCATAACGTCATTTTTTCAGATGAATCCAGGTTCTGTTTACAGCATCATGATGGTCCATCCGTGTTTGGCGACATCGCGGTGAAGTACATTGGAAGTGTGTATTCGTCATCGCCATACTGGCGTAACACCCGGCGTGATGGTATGGGGTGCTATTGGTTACGCGTCTCGGTCACTTCTTGTTCGGATTGACGGCACTTTGAACGCTGGACGTTACATTTCAGATGTGTTACGACCCGTGGCTCTATCCGTCATTCGATCCCTGCGAAACCCTAAATTTCAGCAGGACAATGCACGACCGCATGTTGCAGACACTATCAGGTCGTTCCTCTTTTTTACAGGTAGTGTCTTGCAGTCCTCCACGTTTCAAGAGACCTATCATTCACTAAACCGAGTGAAATCCTCGGTCGAGGCTTACTGCATTCTCTTGCGATCGCATAATGACGGTACTTTTCTGTAGACAATAGCATTGCCTCGAAGAATCTCACACAGCTGCTGATCACTGCTGATATAATTTTTATGTATAGTGAGAACATTGGAGGTCCTATTACCCTTTCTTTCGTTTCTGTGAAACATTCCCGGTGCAATATAGTGGTCTTGCGTTCTATTAATCAGTTACTCACTGAGCGAATAGCACATCTGCGAAAGCACTCTGCATGGTCCCATCTCGGTTCCTAGTCGACGATGCTTTACAATGGCGAACACCTTTGGTAGATCACGGGAGGAATCTACCGGTTCACCTGTCTATCGTTTGTGCTGTATCCCACGAGACACATAGGCGCTAAGGGGTACAGCAGTGTCAATTGTGGTTGCCTGATCAGCAGGCGTTAAGTGGCGATAAGACGTATGGCTAAAACCGTATTATCGGTCTAGCCTGTTTATTTTTTTTTTCTCGTGCTCTGTTATCTAGATACAAGAACAGGTCAAATGATGCAGGGAAGTTGATACATATGAATATAACACTTAATACTGTAAGATAGCTTTAAAGGAATTACAACTGGTGCACAGAGTATGACAGCCGACCGAGGTGGCCGATCGGTTCTAGGCGCTACAGCTTGGAACGGCGTGACCGCTACGGTCGCAGGTTCGAATCCTGCCTCGGGCATGGATGTGTGTGATGTCCTTAGGTTAGTTAGGTTTAAGTAGTTCTACGTTGTAGGGGACTAATGACCTCAGCAGTTAAGTCCCATAGTACTCAGAGCCATTTGAACCATAGAGTGTTACCATACCTTTCATCGCCTGTCACGTCGGTGGAAAAGGAACGCTTCTCAGCAACATCCCGACTGCCCCACAAGAGGAATCGCCTCGAGAGGCAATTAGCGGGTCTACTGTACTTCCGGAGAGGACATCGACCTTGTTATAACGAACACCAGCCGACGCTGCCTGCAGTCGGCCTTCAGTGGCCGCTGCTTTAGTCCACCCGTTCATCGCTCCGCTATTGGAAGAATTTCATGGAAGTGTCTAGCAACAGCTTTAGGACTTCGACTTACGTCAGATGCTAAAGCTTGACTGCATGAACAGCGAGAATGAAGCAAGCGATAAACATTTTTGCTTTCGTTGTTTTATGGAGGGCGTCAGCGAGAAAGAGTTTCGCAAACGTATCAAATTATGTGTAAAGACTGTCGTTATGTGCTCTCCTTCTCAAATAATGGATAAATGTGATATGCGTCTTTTGCGTGCTGTAAGTTACGCAGGCTCTAGATATATACACAGTTTCTAACTTTAATACTTGTCTCATTGTGTGAAATCTTTAACGTAACATCATGCCTCTTCATAAGTAGATTATGAAAACTTTTTAAATTCGGCTAATAATTGTATAAAATAGTGAAAATTACATTTTTCTATCTCCTGGAATCAGTCAGATAGGCAACTTGCAATTGAGACAATGGCGTTATTTTAGCCGTATTGTAATAAACGTGTGCCACAGTGTTGAATGCCCGTCGACGATGAAGCGATATGAGATGAAGAACAAGCGCAGATGGGAGAAGGAAACCAGCTGTGTCATTTTCAAAGGAATCGTCATGGCATTCGTCTTAACCTGGATCGCCAGGGGTGAAAACCAGCCGTTTGCTTCTTCTTCTTCTTCTTCTTCTCCTCCTTTTTTGTTTCATAAGCATAACTCAGCTTCATTCGGTCAACCGCGCTGAACACTTTGTAGTGTGCATTGGTGAGGGTGAGCACCGCAGGATGCGAAACCCTAACTGTGATGTAAATAGGCGTTGAGTCTAGTTTCCGGAGCTACGACTACAGACCACACTTGTGAAACACACACACACACACACACACACACACACACACAAAATGCTTGATTTCACGAATTTGGCGGCAGTGCTGCTACAGCCCATGACAGTATTACAGGAAATTTGCGTATGGCGTCGTTGGCCGGGAGGCCCCATCAAGGGAAGTTCGGCTGCCAAGTGCAAGTCTTACTTCAGTAGACGCCACATTGAGCGACTTGCGCGCCGGTGATGAGGATGAAATGGTGATGAAGACAGCACAACACCCAGTCCCCGAGCGGAGAAAATCACCAACCTGGCCGGGAATCGAACCCGGGCCTGCTTTCATGGGAGGCGAGCACTTTACCAACCAGCTAAGCAGGCGGACGGTAGAGTTACATGGCTTGTGCCCATTAACTCTGGCTAAACCACCAAGTGGCTGGGGCAAGACTGATGCTGTTACTCGAATACAGCAGTGTGGAAGTACTACAAATATGGCCTTACCTTGAAACTGGAAACTAAAAATGAGGTATGATATTCCAGATCGTGTCATAAGTACAGTGATTGAGAGAGAGTGAGATGAATCAACAGTGGGACACTGGCCTTTTACACGATGAAATAATTTGATTCGAAACAGTATTATTCACTACGGATAAAGCGAATGCGTTGGCACTGTCCTAAACACAGTGGTCGTATTTTCGGGAGCGTGGAGGCTCAAAGCTTCATCTGGCCATCCAGATTTAGGTTTTCCGTGGTTTCCCTAAATTACTTCAGGCAAATCCACGATATTTGCTACTGTAAAACCATGGCCTAGTACCTGAACCCTCCGGTCAAACTACATGCATAAGTATGTACAAGTTGCAGGTATAAGTTACATTATTGTTATTGTTCTTGAACTGTTATTCCATAAGATGTTTAGTATCATCGTAAATTTGACCTACGTATGAACAAAATTACTGCTACTAATACTACACTGTCCAGTCATATTAATGTGAGAACATGTTAAAAGCCCAAATAATTACCTTTTGCAGCGCAGTCCCCTGCGTCACGAGCAGGAAGAGATTCAGTGAGGTTCTGGAAGGCGCAGAAAAGGATGTGGAACCATACCGACTCCAATTTCTGGGTTGAGAATCCAAAGCTCGAAGAGTCCGACCGAGATCGTTACACAGACCATCGACTGGATTTAAATCCGGGAAGTTTGGAGGGCTCTTCGACCACGCAGCCACACTGAGAGCTGCGTAACACATTACATTTCCTGCCTGTATATGCCATCGTGTCGAAGAAAAACGAAGTGTGTATAGGGGTGGCCATGGTCCCCAAGGATAGCTGGATACTTTTGTTGGTCCGTTGTGCCTTTCAGAACGACAAGATCGCTCAGGGAATGCCACTTGAACATTCCTCAATCCATAACACACACTCTTCCGTATTGGACCCTTCCGACGATTGTTTCAGGATGTTAGCTTTCACGCTGAACACGCCAATAACCACCTATCCGATGGAGTATAAAATACACTCCTGGAAATGGAAAAAAGAACTCATTGACACCGGTGTGTCAGACCCACCATACTTGCTCCGGACACTGCGAGAGGGCTGTACAAGCAATGATCACACGCACGGCACAGCGGACACACCAGGAACCGCGGTGTTGGCCGTCGAATGGCGCTAGCTGCGCAGCATTTGTGCACCGCCGCCGTCAGTGTCAGCCAGTTTGCCGTGGCATACGGAGCTCCATCGCAGTCTTTAACACTGGTAGCATGCCGCGACAGCGTGGACGTGAACCGTGTGTGCAGTTGACGGACTTTGAGCGAGGGCGTATAGTGGGCATGCGGGAGGCCGGGTGGACGCACCGCCGAATTGCTCAACACGTGGGGCGTGAGGTCTCCACAGTACATCGATGTTGTCGCCAGTGGTCGGCGGAAGGTGCACGTGCCCGTCGACCTGGGACCGGACCGCAGCGACGCACGGATGCACGCCAAGACCGTAGGATCCTACGCAGTGCCGTAGGGGACCGCACCGCCACTTCCCAGCAAATTAGGGACACTGTTGCTCCTGGGGTATCGGCGAGGACCATTCGCAACCGTCTCCATGAAGCTGGGCTACGGTCCCGCACACCGTTAGGCCGTCTTCCGCTCACGCCCCAACATCGTGCAGCCCGCCTCCAGTGGTGTCGCGACAGGCGTGAATGGAGGGACGAATGGAGACGTGTCGTCTTCAGCGATGAGAGTCGCTTCTGCCTTGGTGCCAATGATGGTCGTATGCGTGTTTGGCGCCGTGCAGGTGAGCGCCACAATCAGGACTGCATACGACCGAGGCACACAGGGCCAACACCCGGCATCATGGTGTGGGGAGCGATCTCCTACACTGGCCGTACACCACTGGTGATCGTCGAGGGGACACTGAATAGTGCACGGTACATCCAAACCGTCATCGAACCCATCGTTCTACCATTCCTAGACCGGGAAGGGAACTTGCTGTTCCAACAGGACAATGCACGTCCGCGTGTATTCCGTGCCACCCAACGTGCTCTAGAAGGTGTAAGTCAACTACCCTGGCCAGCAAGATCTCCGGATCTGTCCCCCATTGAGCATGTTTGGGACTGGATGAAGCGTCGTCTCACGCGGTCTGCACGTCCAGCACGAACGCTGGTCCAACTGAGGCGCCAGGTGGAAATGGCATGGCAAGCCGTTCCACAGGACTACATCCAGCATCTCTACGATCGTCTCCATGGGAGAATAGCAGCCTGCATTGCTGCGAAAGGTGGATACACACTGTACTAGTGCCGACATTGTGCATGCTCTGTTGCCTGTGTCTATGTGCCTGTGGTTCTGTCAGTGTGATCATGTGATGTATCTGACCCCAGGAATGTGTCAATAAAGTTTCCCCTTCCTGGGACAATGAATTCACGGTGTTCTTATTTCAATTTCCAGGAGTGTATGTTTCATCCGAAAAGACAACCTGTAGCTACTTAGTGAACGTCGAGCTGCGGTACTGGCGCGTAAATTCCAACCTTCGTCACTGATGAACAGCAATCGACATAGGCGGATGAAACAGGCACCTGCAGAACAGGCTCGCACGCAGCTACGTTCGCTGAACGTTCGTTGAGGATAGACTGTTGGTAGTTGGTTAGTTGATTTGGGGAAGGGACCAAACAGCGAGATCATCGGTCCCACCCGAGGAAGGAAGTCCGCTGTGCCCTTTAAAAGGAACCGTCCATGCATTTGACTGAAGCTATTTAGGGAAATCACGGAAAACCTAAATGACGATTGCCGGATGCGGCTTCGAACCGCCGTCCTCCCGAAAGCGAGTCCAGTATGCTAACTACTGCACCACCTCGCTCGGTACTGTTGGTAGGCCCTCGGTTCATCTGGGCTGTCAGTTACTCAATAGTTTAACGTCTATTCGCCCGTACATGTCTCCGCCGCCGTCTTTCACTCCTGTCATCTATTGGCCTGTGATGCATCACAGTTGCCTCGTTGCCTGGTTTTTATAGCGCCATTTTGCCATGCACGCTAACCCTAACCAAGACGGCACGCGGACAGTTTATAAACTTAACAGATTCGAAAACGCTTTTACTGTTGGTCCGATACCCAATGATCATGAATTTCTGGACGGGCAGGTAAATTGTTCCGTTTCTGAATTTCGAACAACGACTGCGCTTTTTCCTGTTTTATGTCCCCCCCCCCTTTCTTCCCCGGACACGCTTTACATGCCTTCCACGGTTAGCACCTGCTGTCTGTGTGTGGTTATTGCACTTAGACTTCAAACATAGGCGGTGGTCACATTAATGTGAATTCTCGGATTAAAGGAAGAAACCGAGGCAATTCAGAGGCGGGCTGCTAGATTTTCTACCAGGGAGTTTAGAAGCAACAGGCGAGTATTACGGAGATGCTTCCATAGATCAAATGGGAATCATTGGGGGAAGGTGACGTTCTTTTCGAGGAGCACTATTGCGAAATGTTAGAGAATCGGCATTTAAGGCTGGCTGCAGAACGATTCCACTGCCGCCAACATATGTTTCACGTAATGACCACGAAGATAAGATCAGAGACATTAGGGCTTATATGGAGGCGTTTAGACAGTTGTTTTTCCCTCGTTTTGTGTGCGAGTGGAACAGTAAAGGTAACGACAAGCTATAGCGTACACTTCACCACACACTACACAGTGGCTTTCACAGCAAGTCTGTAGATACAGACGTAAATGTACACTACTGGCCAAGAAAATTGCTACACCACGAAGATGTGCTACAGATGCGAAATTTAACCGACAAGAAGAAGATGCTGTGATATGCACATGATTAGCTTTTCAGAGCATTCTAACAAGGTTGGCGCCGGTGGCGACACCTACAGCGTGCTGACATGAGGAAAGTTTCCAACCGATTTCTCATACACAAACAACAGTTGACCGGCGTTGCCTGGTGAAACGTCGTTGTGATGCCTCGTGTAAGGAGGAGAAACGTGTACCATCACGTTTCCGACTTTGATAAAGGTCGGTTTGTAGCTTATCGCGATTGCGATTTATCGTATCGCGACAATGCTGCTCGCATTGGTAGAGATCCAATGACTGTTAGCAGAATATAGAATCGGTGGATTCAGGAGGGTAACGCGGAACGCCGTGCTGGATCCCAACGGCCTCGTATCACTAGCAGTCGAGATGAGAGGCATCTTATCCACATGGCTGTAACGGATCGTGCAGCCACGTCTCGATCCTTGAGTGAACAGAGGGGGACGTTTCCAAGACAACAACCATCTGCAGTAACAGTTCGACGACGTTTGCAGCAGCATGGACTATCAGCTCGGAGACAATGGCTGCGGTTACCCCTGACGCTGCATCACAGAAAGGAGCGCCTTCGATGGTGTGCTCAACGACGAACCTGGGTGCACGAATGGCAAAACGTCATTTTTTCGGATGAATACACGTTCTGGTGATGGTATGGGGTGCGATTGGTTCCACGTCTCGGTCACCTCTTGTTCGCATTGACGGCGGTTTCAACAGTGGACGTTACATTTCAGATGTGTTACGACCCGTGGCTCTATCCTTCATTCGATCCCTGCGAAACCCTACATTTCAGCAGGATAATGCACGGCCGCATGTTGCAGGTCCTGTACCGGTCTTTCTGGATACAGAAATGTTCGACTGCTGGCCTGGCCAGCACATTATCCAGATCTCTCACCAATTGAAAACGTCTGGTCAATGGTGGCCGAGCAACTGGCTCGTCAGAATACGCCAGTCACTACCCTTGATGAACTGTGGCATCGTGTTGAAGCTGCATGGGCAGCTGTATCTGTACACGCCATCCAAGCTCTGTTTAACTCAGTGCCCATGCGTATCAAGGCCGTTATTACCACCAGAGGTGGTTGCTCTGGGCACTGATTTCCCATGATCTATGCACCCAAATTGCGTGAAAATGTAATCACATGTCAGTTCTAGCATAATATATTTGTCGAATGAATACCCGTTTATCATCTGCATTTCTTCTTTGTGTAGCAATTTTAATGGGCAATAGTATAGATGTAGACCGTATAATGCCATCTCTGCTGTACTACGGAAATGTGGACGTCGCAACACGTATGAAAGGCCGTAGCGGAACCACTCCACTGGACTGATTTCATTTGCTGTGGAAGTCGCAGTTGGTTTTTCTCCACAGCGCTTTCACAAATAAGTGAGTGGCTGGGACTGCTGTTTGCTGCGGCTGTCGGGAGTACAGGAGTGGCCAGGAGCGGAGACGGCCTGAGTAATCTGGCTTGTAGCGCTGGCCCTTGCCGCTGCCGCTGGCGTGACTGCTCCATCCCGGCCGGGACATCGCTCTTGCGGGTCCGGCCGCGCTGTCTGAGGGACGGCACCCATCTCGCACCGTCACAGCCGCCATCGCTCTCTCGCCGTGGCGTGGCGCGTCCACTGCGCCGCGAAACACTGCACCGTGCCGGAAATTAAACTCGACCCGGAGGGCAGAGAGAATTTGGCTAACCGAGTGCCCTTACAGCCTAGCCTGGACTGCCGAGTAAAAGAAACGCGAAACCTGCAAAGTACGAGGGAGTGTTGAGTAACGGTCGAGGAAGGTTAAGGGTAAAGGTGAGACACCGGAGTACCGTACGTGAGGAGGGGAATCTGTGTTGGTTTTACAAGGGATCATACCTGTATAGAAGTGATGATTTTGCGCACAGCTAGTTTCAATTATACTTAAGAAACAGATTGCAAATGTTGAGCTCAATAACTCAGAACATGTCAGAAACATGGGAAATTTTACTAATTGCAGAAAAGTAACAAAGTGAGCCCCACATGGTTCAATTTTGGGTCCATTCTTATTGCCTATATGGGGTGCTAGGGGTATCTATACATATAGATAGTGTAATCATTGCTACGTTAACATGTACTCGCTTTAGTGTGTTAGTAATGGTGGAGGAAGGTTAAGGATAAAGGTGAGACACCTGAGTACCATACGTGAGAAGGGGAATCTATGTTGGTATTACAAAGGAGCGTACCTGTATAGAAGTGATGGTTTTGCACACAGCTAGTTTCAATTATACTTAAGAAACAGATTGCAAACGTTGAGCTCAATAACTCAGAACATGTCAGAAAGGTAAAAAATTTTACTAATTGGAGAAAAGTCACAAGGGAGCCCCACAGGGTTCAATTTTGAGTCCATTCTTATTCCTTATATCGGGTGCTAGGGATAACATACCTACAGATAATGTAATAATTGGTACGTTAATTTGTATTCGCTTCAGTGTGTTAGCGGTCTTTTCTCTGTGCTTAACAGTCCTACAGACACATCACATACACTGATCATCCAGAAAACAAATCACCACCGGCCTAACAGCCGGTATATACTCCTTCGGCACGGATAAAGGCGGTTGCAGATAAAACTACTGAAAATTAACCTCTTGTTCACATTCAGTCCACCACATAAAGGAAAAGTGAGATTCAGTTAACCTCCTTACATTATCTTCAAAATTACATTACAAATGAGGATAGATACCAACTCGTGTAGTGCCTCTCTGTATTATGTACATAATGGATCTGATATTTAACTTGATAATTAACAGTTACAATACATTTATTATCTTCGACATTTCACGTTCTTAGATTTCATGGAGCTCTCCCTTCCGCGTCGGGCGCTCCATGAAACTTCTATCTCAACCTGAAAAGTAGGGTCGTCTGACTGCTACCCACTTCCGTACAGTCACTGCATCGTTAGCTTTCGTACAAGCACCTACGATTTAAAAGAACTCCCAAGAGTGGGATACTCACCATTTATCGACTACTCTCTGTTACGAACTCTTTTGTCTGGCATAGTTATTTAAGGACATGATACCTCTTATTCAAGGAACAGGATATATCACTCCATTTCAGTTTAGTGGTAGAATGTGGCCGCCTCCATCTGCTAAGCAATGAGGCCTTGGAAGGTCGCTGGAGAGATTTGGTAGACATCTGCACACAAAACTTACGCAATTCCCGTAAATTACGGGGAGGGAGGCGATGAGCTCTGACTCCACGTCCATCAGATCTCAGATGTGTTCGACTGATTTCATATCAGGCGAGTTGGGGGGGGGGGGGGGGCGCACATCAATTGGAATTCGCCACTGTATCTTACTGAAAAATGCCAATGATGTTCGTCATGAAGGGGTGTACCTGGATCCTGCGTACGATACTCCTTGGCTGCCATGGTGCCTCGCCTGAGCTCCACTAGGCCCATGCACGCCCACGTGAGTACTCTCCAGACCATAATGGAGCCGCCGCCAGCTTGTCTCCGTGTTGCATTTCATGTGTCAAGGAACTGTTCCCCTGGAAGACGACGGATTCGAGCCCGTCCATCGGCATGACGAAGAAGGTATGGGGATTCATCAGACCATGCTGCGCTCTGCCACTGAGCTAACGCCCAGTGCCGATGGTCACGTGCCCATTTCAGTCGTAGTTGCCGATATTGTTTGTTAACGCTTTCACATGATGCGGAGGCTAATCGTTAGGAGTGTTCGCTGCAGTGCGTGTTCAGACACAGTTGGATCTGCCCAGCATTAAAAGCCACCTGTCCTGTTTTACCAGTCTGCCCGGCCTACGACGACTGACATCTGTAATGAGGGGTGGCCGTCCAACCCCACGACGTCTGGACGTGGTTTCGGGTTGGTTTCGCCACATATTGAAGACACACCTCGACAGTTTCCGGGATGCTCGTGCCGAGCCTCCAGGCCTTCACAATCTGCCCTCTGTCAAACTTTGATAGATCCCGCTCCTTTCACATTCTACACACGGACAGCACGCTCACTGATACTACATGTACCGTACATGTGTCTGACCAGCAGTCACTCCCCGCCAGGTCACGCTGCTGGACGGGTTTATATCGATAGTTGATCGATTGTCATAATGTTCTGTCTCATCAGTGAAATTCACTGCCTGAAATTTTCTGCATGGCCATAACTGTATCGAAAGGTTGACTACGCCTGCCGGTGTAGACTTCACGTTTTGCGTCCACGCGTTCATAATTCAACACCTGACCTGCTCTCCAGGGTAAAATACCCATTAATGGTGTACTTGTCCCATCCATTCTAACCAACGAAAAAGCATGCTACTCACAATAGCTATAATTACTTAGTCTACAGATGAATTAAATACTGATGTACAGTGTCTGCCGTCATCATTAGAAATATCTGCAGTTATACCCTTAACTCTCTGTGTATGTGAATGACCTTCCACGTAACAGTCAACAAGCAGAACTGCTAGTTTTTGCAGATGATACTAATATCGTTATAAATTCCATCAGAAAGAAAACAACGGAGGAGATGGTAAGTGATATTTTACAAAGAATCTTTAAGTGGTTATGAGAATATGGACTATCTATAAATTTTGAAAAAAAGCACATTATATTCAGTTGTGTAAAACAAATACATTAGTACCAACAACTGCTGTAGCACATTAGCAGGAGTCAGCGATTAGGATAGAATGCTCCAAGCTTTTGGGTGTATATGTTGATGAAAACTTGAACTGGAAGAAGCCTTTACTGAGCTTCTCAGACAATTATGTTCAGATACGTTTGCTCTTCGTATAGCTGCTAATCTCCGAAACAAACGAATCAGCCATCTGATATTTTGCATATATCCGCTGAACAATGTCTTAGGCAATAATTTTCTGGAGTTACTCATCACTTAGGAAGAATGCACTGATTGCAAAAAAGAGAGAACTAAGATAATATGTGGTGATCAGTTACGGATGTAACGTAGGTACCTCTGCAAGGAGCTAGGCATTTTATCTGCGCCGTCTCAATACACATATTTTTTAATGATTTCGTCGTAAATATTCGACCATAATTCGACAAAACAGTGACGTCCATACTTACAATACTAGAGGGAAAAATATTTTTATTAATCCTTACTGATACTGTCAGTGGCTCAGAAATTAGTTCATTATGCAACAACAAAAATTTTTGATCATTTGCTCAATAACATAACATGTCTGACGGGTAGCGAAGCAAGTTTTAAACTGAACTTCTATTCCATTAACTTATTTCTAATTACCAGCTTGTACGCAGTAAAAACCACGAAAACAAATAAAACTTATTTTTGAGTGTAATTGTATGAGTAGGACTAAAAAATTATGTTTTCGTTACTGTTAATACTAATCATGTATACATATACTGTAAACTGACCCGTTGCACATCATTTAGAGAAATGAATCTTTCAAACGATCTATGAAACATATAGATAACCAACTGCATTCGTTCAAACAGCCAAGCAGCTCCAAAATCTCTGCGTGTCCCTGAAATAAGAACAATGATCGTTGCAGAATGCCATAAAATCCTTGTGTGACTAGGGTAAAGCGACAGGATAAACCCGCTGTGAGTCCGTGGTCATTCAGCAACCATAAATAACCAGGTGATGGTGAAATATAAACAACGTAGCTGAATCAGAAGGCAGCACCTACACTATTGGACTAAAACCAAAAATATAGCAACCTAATAATGCCGAAACCATGCTTTAAGAGAACGTCTGAAATCCTGGGTTCTAAGAGAAGGCAGATTAAACTCACAGTAGGTCTAATTAGTGGGCACGGGAACTTGTTGAAAAATCTGCACACGATGGGTATAGAAAAGAAGCCCCTAAGTACAGAAAACGTGGTACTTGGGATGAAATAGTACCGCATTCCAATGAATGGCCACGGGAACTTGAGGAAAAATCTGTATACGATGGATATTGAGAAAGAAGTTAATTAGAACATACTGTGTGGTACACGGGTTGAAATATTACCGCATTCAATCTTCCAGTGCGAAGCATTAGACGCCAAAAGAAACAAAATATTGTGGTCATTTATTTCTGCAGAAACTGTGGGCTGCCAGTATCTCGTCTCCTACCTTCCAAACTTTACAGAAGCTCTCCTGCGAACCTAGCACTCCTGGAAGAAAGGATATAGCGGAGACATGGCTTAGCCACAGACTGGGTGAGGTTTCCAGAATGAGATTTTCACTCTGCAGCGGAGTGTGCGCTGATATGAAACTTCCTGGCAGATTAAAGCTGTGAGTACCGGGCGTAAGTCGTGCTTCGGTAGCTCAGATGGTAGAGCATTTGCCCGCGAAAGGCAAAGGTCCCGAGTTCGAGTCTCGGTCAGGCACACAGTTTTAATCTGCCAGAAAGTTTCGTTGTTGTGATGTCTCGTTTAAGGAGGAGAAATACGTACCATCACGTTTCCGACTTTGATAAAGGTCGGATTGTAGCTTATTGCGATTGCGGTTTATCGTATCACGACATTGCTGCTCGCGTTGATCGTGATCCAATGACTGTTAGCAGAATATGGAATAGGTGGGTTCAGGATGGTAATACGAAACGCCGTGCTGGATACCAACGGCCTCGTATCACTAGCAGTCGAGATGACAGGCATCTTATCCGCATGGCTGTAACGGATCGTGCAGCCACGTCTCGATCCCTGAGTCAACAGATGGGGACGTTTGCAAGACAGCAACCATCTGCACCAACAGTTCGACGACGTTTGCAGCAGCATGGACTATCTTCTCGGAGACCAAGGCTGCAGTTACCTTGACGCTGCATCACAGACAGGAGCGTCTGCGATGGTGTACTCAACGACGAACGTGGGTGCACGAATGGCAAAACGTCATTTTTTCGGATGAATCCAGGTTCTGTTTACAGCATCATGATGGTCGCATCCCATACTGGCTTATCACTCGGCGTTATGGTATGGGGTGCCATACACGTCTCGGTCACCTCTTGTTCGTACTAACGGCACTTTGTACAGTGGACGTTACATTTCAGATGTGTTACGACCCGTGGCTCTACCCTTCATTCGATCCCTGCGAAACCCTACATTTCAGCAGGATAATGCACGACCGCATGTTGAAAGTCCTGTACGGGCCTTTCTTGATACAGAAAATGTTCGACTGCTGCCCTGGCCAGCACATTCTCCAGATCTCTCACCCACTGAAAACTCGCGAAACCTGTCAGCACCAAACCATTACAAAGGGCGCTCCAGAAACAGGGAACTGAAGGGCCGCCTGGAATTCCAAAGCCACTCAGCAGTGAAGCAAATGCCCCTAACAGGAAAACGTGGTGTCTAAGAGATATAATGTTGTCTGTGGACCAATAGAAGAGTTTCATACTGTTTGATGGATCTTGTTTTCCATTATTTGCAATTTCTGGCCGAGTTAACATCCCAAGAGTGAAACATGATTTTTACAGCCATATTGTGATATTGCATGTGCCCTATGCTTACTCTCCAATGTCGAATTACTGCTAAGGATTATGTGAACATGCTCATCTGGTGCAATGTTTGTTCCCCCATGACGATACCGTGTTACAATACATGGCCCTGTTCACACTGTTCCCATCGTCCATGACTGGTTTTGCGAGCATGAGGATGAATTTCTATGCCTCCCCTAGCCACCACAGTCACCTGATCTCCCCATTATTCAGCCTCTATGGTCTGTTATGAAGAGAATGGTACGTTATTGTGATTAGTCTCCACATTCGTTAGCTGAACTTGCTACTGTTTCTTAGGAATATTGGCATAAGATTCCCTTGAAAACCATACAGGACTTGAATTTGTCATTCTCGAGACCACCGGAGGTTGTTTTGAAAGCCAACGGTTTTCCTACACCGTATCCACGTGTTGCGATTTTTTTTCCGTATTTTTCTCCACCCCTTGTACCATATCGCTACGGCACTTCTGTAAGTTCCTATTTACACGTTACTTTCCTCGCAACAGCCAACGGGGCTACGCAGACTACTTAAACGGTTTATCTCCATGCTACTACTACACGTTGCGCAGAACCTGAAGAAAGTCTATGTCCGTACGTCAAAGGACATCCGATGATACAAGAACACCTGGAACAGAAGCCTAAGCATTAATTCACAGGTGCCACGTGGGTTAGCCGTGCGGTCTATGGTGTCTTGTCACGGTTCGCGCGGCTCCTTCCGCCAGAGGTTCGACTCCTCCCTCGGGCATTGATGTGAGTGTTGTCCTTAGCGTACGTTAGCTTAAGTTGGATTAAGTAGTGCGTAAGCCTAGGGACCGACGACCTCAGCAGTTTGGTCCCATAGTCATTAACACAAATTTCCAATTTCATTCACATGCGTCCTTTCTTTCAAAAATGGAAGATGTCCGCAGCACTTCACAGCTCCTGTAGTACGCTGACAAACTGATTTCGGGAACTAAGAATGCTGAATGTAGTAACTCGATGCAAAGAACAGATATGTAATTTAAGTGACGTATAGGAACCGAAGCCGTGTCTTCTTGCCAACGTAAGTAAAGTAACCAACGAAACGCTCTTTATATTAAGAGTGTAGGCCACAGGTAACAGCCAAATAAATTACAAAGAAAATAAAAACTCTGCCTTCATAGCAATGCCGAACATGACTTGTCATTTAGACCTCGATGAGAGGCTGTGCTGGTCGAGAGGACATTTAGGTACCAAAGGTATTGTCTATGTTTCTGACGGACTTCGATTCACCAGTGGGATGTAATCTTAGAGTAGCCTGTTAACGGCAGTTGATGTTGCGAAATATCCAACAGTAATTGATAGTTATCCTCGCTCCGTCTCCATTAATGTTTTTTCGAGTATTCATCCACTAAAAAAATGTTTTCTTCCTTTTGTGTTTTCACTACCACTTTATATTACGCAGTGGCCGCAGAGGATTTGCTTCTGGCACTCGGCGCCATGACAGTTTGCTGTCTGTGTATGCAGAAGAGACGGCTACTGCGAGTACAAGTGTTTAAATAAGGCCAAATTTATTTCTGTATTTAATTTAAAAAAGTTAATTTTAATAATACATTATCACATATAAAATTCCGGTATTATTCGCAACTATGTATGAGTTCTCGTACCCGGAGTTCCTGTAAGCTTGTGGGCGCTGCAGTGAGAAGAGAGGGTCACAGGTTACGTCAGCGCACACAGCACATCTACCCGTGACTCGTAGCGTGTTATTCCACTAACCGTGGGTAGAAATGTGTAGGCGCACACGCACGCCAGGTCAACCCGACTCCTACAGTCATGTGGCACAGTTTAGGTAATGTATCATTTCACTGGTTCGCTGTGGCCTCGACAAGCGTTTCGTCGATTGTCGAATGAATTTCGACAATCCCAGGCGTTTTTGAACCTAGATAACAAAATTTTTGAAAAAGAAAATATACGTTCACACGTTCTGTGAAATTGTTTGTCTAAAGGCAAAAAGTAAAAATTAAAACTACAGAAACATTTGACAAGCCTTTGGGTGAAGCTCGAAATCATGTACAGTAATTGGGCTGTTCATACGTTAGTGACGTAAGGAGACCACTGAGTGAAACTCGACCAGACAGATATCCTTCTGTACTCCTTACAATTCAAATATTCTAAGTTAAATATTGAATTTCAAATTTTCCGTTGGAACCTCATTTTCTGTACATGATTTCAGCTTTCATTCAAAGACGTGTTAAATGTTTCTCAAATCTATTTTATTTTTTACTTATAGCCGAATTATTTCACAAAACATTTGACATTATTTCAATTATTGTTATTTTCAAAGTCTGTTCACAAAGGATTTATATTTAAATATCGATCGGGATCCTATTATTATTAAGAGTAAACACATCAAGAGAAAGCAGAGGAGTTACAGTATATACTGTGATTTGATATTTTTCACAATTATTTGTGTACCTCGCAACAGCTTTTCGTGAAATATTTCAATTCTCTCTCAAATCACGAATTGAATTTTTTTTTTACATTTTTCCACCGCACACTCTCCGTTTGGCCATTAAAATTCAAACAAAATTTTTTATTCAGATCACTAGTTAAGTCATTCTTCAAGACAAATAAACTCTTTTCTGCAAAACTGCCCATCACGCTGATCATTTTGGGCCCCATTTGTCCATTTTCCACTCTTTGGCTGGCTATTAAAATTCCAAATACATTGTGTAATTTTCCCTCAAATCACTAAATATGTTCAAAATGTTCAAATGTATGTAAAATCTTATGGGACTTAACTGCTAAGGTCATCAGTCCCTAAGCTTATACACTACTTAGCCTAAATTATTCTAAGGACAAACACACACACACACACACACATGCCCGAGGGAGGACTCGAATCTCCGTCGGGACCAGCCACACAGTCCATGACTGCAGCGCCACTAAATATGTTTTCCTTAACTGAATCGGATTACTTTCAAGCTGCTTTGTCTTTTTCGAAAATAGACCTCACACTCGTCAGTTTGATACCACATTTTTCTATGTACCACTCTTCGTTTGGTTACGAAAATTCGGAAAAAATCAACTGTGTAGTTTATAGAGAGCCTTTTTTTTCTCTCAGATCAAGCATCTGACCAAACAAATGGTGTTATGTTGTGTAAATATCTTATTAGTCAATACCACTCTGAGCAACCAACTGACAACCTGGTTCATTTTCTGATCCAAATGCAGGTTGCTAATCTCTTATTAAATGGAACTAGGTTACTCGATATGATGCCCCCCCCCCCCCTCCCATTCCAGCATGCAGTTTTTATCCGCCGCATATGATTACGCCACGTAATTTGCTATGGTTACAGTTACATCCCACTAGGGTAACTGGTTTCCGCGGAATAGGGAAAGGAATTCTCCATGGACCTGTTTAAGGAAAGAAATATTTGTGTTCTCCTGAAATGGTTTCGGGAAAGCTGAGAATGCTTGACCACCATGAAAAGAGGATTTTGTGTGTACAAACTGACGTAGCTAGTACAAATTTGTACCAAGGCCAGGAATTGAACCCGGGTCTCTTGCGTACTAGGCAAGCTCCTTAACCACGAAGCCACCTTGCTACAGCGGGTCACACAACTGCACGGATTTTGCCAGCACGCCTCCCTTCTCGATCAGATTCTCATTGCCACACGAGTATACTGTAAATTTCCCCTTTACACACGAACAGAACTGCCGAAGTCCTCTCGAGGTGGGAATCGTGCAAGGATAATTCGTGCAGTTGTGTGAACAGCTGTGCCAGGGTGGCTTAGTGGCTGACAAACTGCCTAGGACGCAGGAGGCACGTGTTTGATTCCCGGCCTTGTTACAAATTTTTACTCGCCGCTTCAGTCTACGTACATAAAATCATATTTGTACTCTCAGAAGTTGAGTCATTCCATGAACAAACCAATTTTTGAAGTAAGTGCTTCCGAATACTACGACAGTGGCTTTGCCACAATTCTACTTTGACCAGGGTTAGCGATTGTATTCTGCCTGTATAGAATGTATGTTTCTGTATACAAATAGTCTCACCTGCTCTTGCAAGGATGGATACCCTATTAAAGATTTAACTTGGTGCAGAAATAGAGCGTAGTGAGGAATCGAGCCAGAATCTGGGTTTGAGCTGGTATGGAAAATAGTTATTACGATATACACAAAAGCAAAACGTATATACTACACTACTGGGAAATAAAATTGCTACACCAAGCAGAAATGCAGATGATAAACGGGTATTCATTCGACAAATATATTATACCAGAACTGACATGTGATTACATTTTCACGCAATTTGGGTGCATAGATCCTGAGAAATCAGTACCCAGAACAACCACCTCTGGCCGTAATAACGGCCTTGATACACCTGGGAATTGAGTAAACACAGCTTGGATGGGGTGTACAGGTACAGCTGCCCATGCAACTTCAACACGATACCACAGTTCATCAAGGGTAGTGACTGGCGTATTGTGACTAGCCAGTTGTTCGGCCACCATAGACCAGAAGTTTTGAATTGGTGAGAGATCTGGAGAATGTGCTGGCCAGAGCAGCAGTCGAACATTTTCTGTATCCAGAAAGGCCCGTACAGGACCTGCAACATGCGGTCGTGCATTATCCTGCTGAAATGTAGGGTTTCGCAGAGATCGAATGAAGGATAGAGCCACGAGTCGTAACACATCTGAAATGTAACGTCCACTGTTCAAGGCGCCGTCAATGCGAACAAGAGGTGACTGAGACGTGTAACCAATGGCACCCCATACCATCACGCCGGGTGATACGCCAGTATGGCGATGACGAATACACGCTTCCAATGTGCGTTCACCGCGATGTCGCCAAACACGGATGCGACCATCATGATGCTGTAAACAGAACCTGGATTCATCCGAAAAAATGACGTTTTGCCATTCGTGCACCCAGGTTCGTCGTTGAGCACACTATCGCAGGCTCTCCGGTCTGTGATGCAGCGTCAAGGGTAACCGCAGCCATGGTCTCCGAGCTGATAGTCCATGCTGCTGCAAACGTTATCGAACTGTTCGTGCAGATGGTTGTTGTGTTGCAAACGTCCCCATCTGTTGACTCAGGGATCGAGAGGTTGCTCAACGATCCGATGCAGCCATGCTGATAAGATGCCTGTCATCTCGACTGCTAGTGATACGAGGCCGTTGGAATCGAGTATGGTGTTCCGTATTACCCTCCTGATCCCCCGATTCCATATTCTGCTAACAGTCATTGGATCTCGACCAACGCGAGCAGCAATGTCGCGATACGATAAACCGCAATCGCGATAGGCTACAATCCGACCTTTATCAAAGTCGGAAACGTGATGGTACGCATTTCTCCTCCTTACACGAGGCATCACAACAACGTTTCACCAGCAACGCCGGTCAACTGCTGTTTTTGTATGAGAAATCGGTTGGAAACTTTCCTCATGTCAGCGCGTTGTAGGTGCGGCCACCGGCGCCAACATTGTGTGAATGCTCTTAAAAGCTGATCATTTGCATATCACAGCATCTTCTTCCTGTCGGTTAAATTTCGCGCCTGTAGCACGTCATCTTCGTGGTGTAGCAATTTGAATGGGCAGTGGTGTATATATAGGCATAACTGGAAACTTATGTTAGTGGCGTACGCCTAGCCGTCTCTACTTCGCATAGCAAGAATGTCTGAAATTGTACGGCGTAATTTCTGGAAATTCATCATAGTCCGTGTCGCATGCTTCGCTTGGAGGTAGCAGTAGACATACTCATACTGCTATCACCAAATTCCGTACAAGTAACTGGTGCGATGATGTACTGAGCTACATATAAATGGTCCTATAAACGTGGACGGTGGACGTCCATCGGTGTGCTGCTTCACGACAGGAAACTGTGGCCCCTAACCTTGCGGTTCTACTGTTATTCTCCCGCCATCTAACCTAGTTTCCTGTGCTTGAGAGAAGTTTGCTACAGTCCATTCCCTTGCGGGCTCCGCTACGGAAGAGGTTCTTGAATTACAGTGAGTGGATCTGGAGCGTAGCAGCTTTGTATAGATTATCTAGTTTTAAACTAACTTACAGTTGTATCTGATCAAACTTACAGTCTGTGCAAGAATGTTCCACAACCGAAACTATGAAGGGGGGGGGGGGGGGGGGGGCGGGGGGGAGTGCCAGAGGGCATTCTTGCAGTTTCGCGATATATGACTACGTAGTTTAGAGGTTTCACGACAAATGGCTTTGAGTAAAGTTGCTACTAGTCAATGCCCATTACAAGTTCTGGCTCTCACGAACATTTTTTTTCTAGGAGGATTCAAAGGATGGGGTGTGGAACTGCGGACACCTGGTCCGCGCTGTGTACGCCCTTGCGGCTGCTGTGTGGTCTTCGATCTCCTTTTGCCCTTTATTAACAGATGGCCTCTGAAAACCTGCATATTGCCCCACCATTATTCTACACGTGAGTTCACTTGGACTTATTCCAAGACAACAGGTGATGTTGAAAAATTACAAATAAATTGCGCACTGCGCGAAAGAGTAGCCACTATCAAGAAAATAATGAAAGCAAGCTCGAATCATTTTCATGTTCAGGTCCTAACAGTGAAGATGCTCCTCACTTTATGCGTTATTATGATACTCGTTCCGGATCTCGCATTTGTCGGGAAAACCAAAAAAACCATGTATCTCTATTTATCGTAACGTATTTGCATCCACAAAACCGAGAAAGCATAATGATAACGCAGAAATACGCTCCACACCCTGTCAGTGTGAAACATGAGACAAATTATATAAAATAAATAATTTATTAAGAAATTTCTAAATGCCATACCAGGAAACTGGTTCTCAGTTTTCTTCCAAGTACCATTAATAGAGAAGCACTATACTTTAACATAAGTACAGAATTACAGCACTAATATTTTAACTAGCAGATCTGTTGTCGACAAAAACAATTTCTCACTCGTTTTACGTTTTTACAAGAGGATAACGAAATTATATTAAAAAATATCTTTGCATAGTGAGTTCTGCTTCTTACACACCTACAGTCTTGTGTTCAGATGTTGCAAAGTTCATTTTAAAAAACAAATCGCAACATCATTAACTGGTCTTTCTCCTTTGTAAGTGGTAAACATGGATGGTCTTTCACGTGAGTGTGGTATGGTACAGAAATAGCATGGCCTTTCCTCTTTTGAATATATTGACACTTCTTCGTTCTTCTGTTTCACATTAAGAATTCTTAATAGTTATTTGGGAGTATGAGTACGAGTATGAGACTCTTTGATCATACGGCATTTGGAGATCTTACGGCCGCCCGTTATGTCCGAGTGGTTCTAGGCGCTTCAGTCTGGAACCGCGCTACCCCTACGGTCTACGGTTCGAATCCTGCCTCGGGCATGGATGTGTGTGATGTTCTTAGGTTAGCTAGGTTTAAGTAGTTCTAAGTTCTAGGGGACTGATGTCCTCAGATATTAAGTCCCATAGTGCTCAGAGCCATTTGAACCATTTGAGGTCTTACGCTCCTGCACTGACAATAGTGTTTCAGCTGCATCATTAAAATAAAAGAAGTCAGTTGCAGTGGATTTACATGGAACTGCTTCACAGTTTTAGCTGACTCAACACTTGTGTAAATTTTGCCAAAAATGGCTCTAAGCACTATTGGACTTAACATCTGAGGTCATCAGTCCCCTAGACTTAGCATCATTTAAACTAAACTAACCCAAGGACATCACACACACCCATGCCCGCGGCAGGGCCGGCCGCGGTGGTCTAGCGGTTCTAGGCGCTCAGTCCGGAACCGCGCGACTGCTACGGTCGCAGGTTCGAATCCTGCCTAGGGCATGGATGTTTGTGATGTCCTTAGGTTAGTTAGGTTTAAGTACTTCTAAGTTCTAGGGGACTGATGACCACAGATGTTAAGTGTCATAGTGCTCAGAGCCATTTGAACCATTTTGAACCCGAGGCAGGATTCGAACCTGCGACCGTAGCAGCTGCGCGGTTCCGGACTGAAGGGCCTAGAACCGATCGGCCACAGCGGCCGACTAAATTTTGCCCACCTTCGTTTCCATTTAGTTGCAAAATTTCTATTCGGATTAAAAAAATGGTGCCCCCTCACCAAAAACATGTGTGTTATCTTTTCAAACCATACTACGTTAAATGGAGGAGATCGTGACGTATGACACTTGGAACTCCGGAGGGATAGTCTACTTTGTACAAAGAACATGCTCTATCTACTAAAGAAAGACTGAAAAATTTTCTCCACGATTTGACATTTGGAATAATAACTGATATTGCGATTTGTGAAAAAAACGACTCTTAGGACGATTTCGGTTTCCACTCTTCTGTTAACAAAAGTTTGTTTATTTTTTCAAAATCACTCTACTACTTTTATGCTCAACTGCAACAACTAAATAATTAGAGAGGCTAACCGATTCTATAAATACACTTTGAATTTAACGAATAAATCTACAGCGTGTTCCAGGAGAAATAGTCAGTATTCAGGTAAATTACAGGAAAGATCATTCGAAGCAAATTAGTCGAGTTACACACTTCTTTAAAAAAAAAGGCTCTGAGCACTATGGGACTTAACATCTGAGGTCATCAGTCCCCTAGAACTTAGAACTACTTAAACCTAACTAACCTAAGGACATCACACACATCCATGCCCGAGGCAGGATTCGAACCGTCCACCGTAGGTGTAGCGCGATAGCAGATTGAAGCGCCTAGAACCGCACAGTCACATCAGCCGGCACACTTATTTCAGTTAATCTTAATTAATATGTTGTTCACCAGATTACCTCTAAATTATTCTATTCACACACTGAAACATCAGCTTTTTAGGATAAGTCGTATTTCACTGATGAGTGTATCAAGAGATAACAAGACAAACATATGTCTGTGTACAGAGACTGTGAGTGTATATTGATTTACGTATCGAAACTAGGTAAGCTGGTGGTTCACATGACTGACTGCAGAAGTCTTGTGATACATATGTTAGTTACATATGAGACAAACTGTAATATGGTGCAATCTTGCATGACACCTACAGCCTGAGCGGAGCATAACGGTGGCATCCGGGCGATCAAGTACGGAGTCACAACTCGCTTGGAAGTAGCATCTTTGACTGGTACTGGCCGACAAGTATGGACGATAAATGGTAGTACGCAGTTTTCTTTGCTGTGGTTGTTTAGAATATCTTTATCAGTAAGAGAGTTGGGTGACGCTGGTCACAGTGAATGGTCACACGTGTCTAACAACACTATTAATGGTAATATTGGAGTGTATGAATATTTAATAAATATGTAAAATTACTTGTTCCTAACTGAAAAAAAATCTGTTATGTAATAGCCTGAATGCTACAGCCTACAAGGTTGCGGAGAGAGAGAAAGAGAGAAAGATGACTGAATTGAGACAGCATTATCAAGGGGAAAATATAAAGAGGCCGCAGTCATAATATACCCTTGGCTACTAGTACTCAACACCTACTTACTGACGGAAGTTGTGTATATGTGAAGTGCCAGAGATGGCAGAGCGTCGAAAAGTAGATGGAAGCAAGGTAGGTGTATTATTAATCATATAATCAATTATATTCTTAAGGTACAGATGGAAAATAACCGAGTAGAGTGAGAGAAATTAGAATAAATAGATAAAGTTAACAGAGACGCCAATGTGCCGAGTACACGAATAGAATTAATTATATTTAAGGCTGTCGCAGAATTCTGAGGAACAACATTTACCAATATACACTGAATTTAATAATTAATACGTCATATACTAGGATAAGGGTCATTTACTTTTTTGGGGGAAAATACTCTCAGATATTAATGCAGTGGGAACAAATCTAGCCGGCCGCTGTGGCCGAGCGGTTCTAGGCGCTTTAGTACGGAAGTGCGCTGATGCTACGGTCGCAGGTTCGACTCCTACCTCGGGCATGGCTGTGTGTGATGTTCTTAGTTTCGTTAGGTTTAAGTAGTTCTAAGTTCTAGGGGACTGATGACCTCAGCTGTTAAGTCCCATAGTGCTTGGAGCCATTTGAACCATCTGGCACAAATCGCACCAAAATAACGTTTAGACATTCTTACGAAACATTAGGTTTACGGTTTCAACAATTCACAAAAAAGGAACAAATGAAAATGATCAGGAGAGTTTCTGCCGTAAGTCTTAGGTTTTCCAACATTGCTAGTGTCTCTGAGAATTTCACAGTCTGGGAAACAATTAAGGAGATAAAGTGTGTTTCTCATGATAATAATTAGATATCAGGTAAATTCTAATGTGGTGCAATGTGGTCCAACACCTACAGTCTGGGCAGCGGACGATGGTAGTGTCAGGGTGACGATGTACAGTGTTACAACTCTCCTGGAAACAGCGTCCTAGCTTGCTATTGGCCGAACTAGGATGGACCATAAGTGGTAGTAGTAAATTTTTTTGGCTTTAATTACCTAAATCACTAGAGCCAGAAGCTCTCTTCTATCGGCAAGGGAGCTGGTTGACGGCGGCCACAGGGGACGACCGCACAGGTCACGACACTGTCCACAAGTTGCGATACGTGCTAATAGTCTGGATTAGGCGATGGCTGCATCTGAGTGCGGTCGCGTAAATGGACGCTTGCTAGTAACAGAGGTCGATATTGTCATGATTTTGGAGTGCACTGCACTCATCAACATAAACACCAAGTTGCATCACATTGTATGTAATGTTGAACGCGCTGTGTTAACAATCACAAAACATAATAGAAAAAATTGCATGGAACAATAATACTGAAAAATTATAAAGCAGTTACGATTCTCTTTGTTACAACACCAGTTTTAAATGAGACCACGTCCGAGCGTGGCATTATGCAGCAAGAGAGAGATAATTTAGAAGGTGCTATATGGGAGAAATTTAGAAGTACCGCGAGACAGGCCTGACGTGTTTCATTTCTAACGAGAACCACTGCGCGTGCGACTAATGTGCTACCAACAAATATCGGAGCCCATTATTCTAATGACATGAAGATGCGGTACCTGGAACTGTTAGCTCACTCACTCACTCACTCGCTCGTTACCCAATACGAATCTAGACGAGATGGCGATAATAAAGAGAGAGAGTAAGAATTTTGCGTTCTTCGTTTCAACTGGTGAAATTCAAATGCAGCTGTACGGTGTGATATTCGTCCAAGCCACGGGTTCAAAGGTGGATCGGCGGTAAGGTACACAAAGTTAAGCGTAAAGAATCTGGGGTGGCATGCGTATTCAAATACAGAGATATTTAAATAGGGAGAATACGGCGCCTATATAAGACAACAAGTGACTGGCGCAGTTTTAGATCGGTTACTGCTGCTACAGTCGCAGTTTATCAAGATTTAAGTTAGTCTGAAGTGGTGTTACAATCGGCGCAAGACCTATGGGACACAGCATCTCCGAGGTAGCGATGAAGTGGGGATTTTCCTGTACGAACACTTCACCAGTGTACCGTGAATATCATGTATCCGGTAAAACACCAAATCTCAGCTAACGCAGCGGCCGGAAAAAGATCCTGCAAGAACGGGACCAACGACCACTGAAGAGAATCGTTAGACGTGACAGAAGTGCAAACCTTCCCCAAATTGCTGCACATTTCAATGCTGGGCCATTAAGTGTCAGCGTGCAAACCATTCAACGAAACATCATCGATATGGGCTTTTGGAACCGAAGGCCCACTCGAGTACCCTTGATGCCTGCACGACACAAAGCTTTAACGCTTCGCCTGGGCTCGTCAGCTGTTGATGACTGGAAACATATTGCCTGGTCGGACGAGTCTCGTTTCAAATTTTATCGAGCGGATGGACGTGTATGCGTATGGAAACATCCTCATGAATGCATGGGCCCTGCGTATCAGCAGGGGACTGTTCAAGCTGATGGAAGGCTCTCTAGTGGTGCGAGCGTGTGCAGCTGGTGTGATGTGGGAGCACTGATACGTCTGGATACGACTCTGACAGGTGACACGGCCGTGAGCATCCATTCATGTCCACTGTGCATTCCGACGGACTTGATGCCTTGCAACGCGCTGTTCAGAAGAGATCACCACCCTCTCGTCTCCCTACGGATCTATGAACAGCCCTGCAGAATTCATGGTGTCAATTCCCTCCAGCACTATTTCAGACATTAATCGAATCCATGCCACATCGTGTTGCGGTACTTCTGCTTGCTCGCGGAGGCCTTACACGATATTAGACAGGTATACCATTTCTTTGAGTCTTGAGTGTATGTGTCTCGCAATCGCCTTATCTTATGGTACGTGGCCGTTTTAGGTTAAAGGCTGTCTGTGAGCCCCCCCGCCCCCCCCCCCGCCCCCCCTCCCCCCACCCCCCGCCACCACCACAGCGTTCACACACGTTTCGATTAACTGCCGCGGCATGTAACAACAGCAGTGAATGCCACCTTGGGATACGCTCGCAAAAGTAAAGGACGGATTCATCTATAATCTGGATGTTTGTAGAGCATACATTCTATGTCACATTGAATACGTGGGTAGTTCGGAAGGTAAGTTCCGTTCTGTAAGGAATCGAGTATGAGATACAGATGAAGAAAGCAATTTATTTCACAAAAATCTGTAACACTTACACTGCCTTTCAACATAGCCCCAGCAATTTTCCAGGCGTTTCTCATAGAGTGATATAAGTTTATGAATTCCATCGTCTCGTAGAAAGCTACCTCCTGTTATCCTAAGAAATTTTGGCACCCAAAGTGCGCTAAGTTTATGAAAACCCAGTTTTCCAATAACAGTCTCGTAAATTACTGTTCATGAAATTTGTGGAAGTTGACGAGCAATAGCATTAATTGTAAACCGACGATTTTTCATAGTCATTCCTTCGACTGCACTAACCAGTTCGTCAGAAACCACACATGTACATCCAGTTCGCTCTTCGTCATGGACTTGATCACGCCTCTCCTCACATTGTCGGAGCCAGCTTCTTAGCATTGAGGCACTCATTGTATTTCCTCAGTAAACATCTCAGATTCGGCGATATATGTCACCTGATTTACCGTTCTTAAGGCTGGCCGGTATGGCCGTGCGGTTCTGGCGCTTCAGTCTGGAACCGCCTGACCGCTACGGTCGCAGGTTCGAATCCTGCCTCGGGCATGGATGTGTGTGATGTCCTTAGGTTAGTTAGGTTTAAGTAGTTCTAAGTTCTAGGGGACTGATGACCACAAATGTTAAGTCCCATAGTGCTCAGAGCCATTTGAACCATTTGAACCGTTCTTAGGCTCCAGAAAACAAGTCACAGATCTCAGTTCACACGCGGCGAAATTTTCAATCAGCAACCTATTATAAACTATCACAACGAACGGCACACAAAACAGAGCGAGCTCGAAATGGCGTCATTTCGTTCTGCTTAAACCAGAGATACTACAGCGCATGAGCGGAACTGCGATCGTAGCAGTGCCGTGATGAAAAATCGAAACGGAACTTACACTACTGCCATTAAAATTGTTACACTAAGAAGAAATGCAGATGCTAAACGGGTATTCGTTGGACAAATATATTATACTATAACTGAGATATGATTACATTTTCGCTCAATTTGGGTGCATACATCCTCAAATATGAGTACCCAGAACAACCACCTCTGGCCGTAATAACGGCCTTGATACGCCTGGGCATTGAGTCAAACAGAGCTTGGACGCCGTGTACAGATACAGTTGCTCATGCAGCTTCAACACGATACCACAGTTCATCAAGAGTAGTGACTGGCGTATTGTGACGAGCCAGTTACTCGGCCACCATTGAACAGACGTTTTCAGTTGGGGAGAGATCTGGAGAATGTGCTCGCCAGGGCAGAAGTCGAACATTTTCTGTATCCAGAAAGGCCCGTACAGGACCTGGAACATGCGGTGGTGCATTATCCTGCTGAAATGTAGGGTTTCGCAGGGATCGAATTAAGGGTAGAGCCATGGGTCGTAACACATCTGAAATGTAACGTCCACTGTTCAAAGTGCCGTCAATGCGAGAAAGAGGTGACTGAGACGTGTAACGAATGGCACCCCATACCATCATGCCGGGTGATACGCCAGTATGGCGATGACGAATACACGCTTCCAATGTGCGTTCACCGCGATGTCGCCAAACACGGATGCTACCATCATGATGCTGTAAATAGAACCTGGATTCATCCGAAAAAATGACATTTTGCCATTCGTGCACCCAGGTTCGTCGTTGAGTACACCATCGCAGGCGGTCCTGTCTGTGATGTAACGTCAAGGGTAACCGTAGCTACGGCCTCCGAGCTGATAGTCCATGCTGCTGCTAACGTCGTCGAACTGTTCGTGCAGATGGTTGTTGTCTTGCAAACGTCACCATGTGTTGACTCAGGGATCGAGACGTGGCGCACAATCCGTTACAGCCATGCGGATAAGACGCCTGTCATCTCGACTGCTAGTGATACGAGGTCGTTGGGATCCAGCACGGCGTTCCGTATTACCCTCCTGAACCCACCGCTTCCAGATTCTGCTAACAGTCATTGGATCTCGACCAACGCGAGCAGCAGTGTCGCGATACGGTAAACCGCAATCGCGATAGGCTACAATCCGACCTTTATCAAACGTGATGGTACACATTTCTCCTCCTTACACGAGGCATCACAACAACGTTTCACCAGGCAACGCCGGTCAATTGCTGTTTGTGCATGAGAAATCGGTTGGAAACTTTCCTCATGTTAGCACGTTGTAGGTGTCGCCACCGGCGCCATCGTTGTGTGAATGCTCTGAAAAGCAAATCATTTTGGATATCACAGCATCTTCTTCCTGTCGGTTAAATTTCGCGTCTGTAGCACGCCACCTTCGTGGTGTAACAATTTTAATGGCCAGTAGTGTACTTTCTGAACTACCCTCGTATTTGTGAAAGATATATGAAACTTGATCCAAAAATTACCTATAAAATGTCCCTCACGGTTATATACAAACGTAAATAAAACATATACAGTTCCGAAATCGTATCCTTCTTTTGAAATGAAGAACTTCGTTGTCGTATGAGTGCGGTAAAATTCATCCCAAGTTTCTTTCTCCATTTATGAAAATGAAACTGTTTTGTGAAACCAGATGAATCTTTCAGAGACACCCTAATATTGTGTGACATAACGCATTCAAATGGTTCAAATGGCTCTGAGCACTATGCGACTTAACTTCTGAGATCATCAGTCGCCTAGAACTTAGAACTAATTAAACCTAACTAACCTAAGGACATCACACACATCCATGCCCGAGGCAGGATTCGAACCTGCGACCGTAGCTGTCCCGCGGTTCCGGACTGAGCGCCTAGAACCGCTAGACCACCACGGCCGGCCATAACGCATTGTGTGAAGTCAGTAGCATAGGTGGCGTGCGTACTAACAGCTACGGACGGAGACTGCAATATGCCTCTGTAAGCGGTTTGCACGGCTTTGCTTCCCAGGAACGGTCGTCGCCTATTAGATGCCAATTTCGCGCGAACTCCAATTACGCGGCTTCAGGAATGCAGAGTTGTTAAACTGGGTTAGCAAGAGGTGGTGGGTCGGAGACACTGAGATTCCACAGCGCCGGAGCTGCGCCCCCATTTCCCACATACAGCCTTCAGTGGCGCGTAGGCGCAGCGGCGACAACGGTAATTGGACCGCCCCAGGGAGTCGGAAGCTACGACGAGAAGCACAGAGCGCAGTATCCGAGCTTACGTACAGCCACGTGCTCGTTCAGCAGTCTGCTATCATCAACGATTCATGGTCGGTACCTGTTCGTTGACACACAATAACAGACCACAGTGCGAAGAACGTTCAATAAGTAACGGAAAACAATTTCTCCTTAGCTAATTTCGGTTGAAAAAAATGCGGAATTTGCTGTCGGGCATCGGAGAATACTCTCTCTTCAGCCCCTATAGCTTCATTAATTTCCGATGGGTGGTGACGCTCCACATAGCTTTCAAAATGGCGTCCGTTACGGAGGTGCATTCCAAGCAAAGTACTGTCATTGTCACAGAAAGAAGGATCATTTATTGTATGATTATATAATAGCGGAACAAACACTGGTAGCAGTTACATCGGTAAAATAGCTGCGAGTATGCGTACGGAACTATTTGAAGTGGAATGATCATATAAAATTAATTGTTGGTAAACGGGTGCCAGGTTGAGATTCATTGGGAGAGTCCTTAGAACATGTAGTCCATCAACAAAGAAGGTGGCTTACAAAACACTCGTTCGAGCTATGCTTGAGTATTGCTCATCAGTGTGGAATCCGTACCAGGTCGGGTTGACAGAGGAGATAGAGAAGATCCAAAGAAGAGCGGCGCGTTTCGTCACAGGGTTATTTGGTAAGCGTGTTAGCGTTACGGAGATGTTTAACAAACTCAAGTGGCAGACTCTGCAAGAGAGGCGCTCTGCATCGCTGTGTAGCTTGCTGTCCAGGTTTCGAGAGGATGCGTTTCTGGATGAGGTATCGAATATATTGCTTCCCCCTATTTATACCTCCCGAGGAGATCACGAATGTAAAATTAGAGAGATTCGAGCACTCACGGAGGCATTCCGGCAGTCGTTCTTCCCGCGAACCATACTCGACTGGAACACGAAAGGGAGGTAATCACAGTGGCACGTAAAGTGCCCTCCACCACACACCGTTCGGTGGCTTGCGAAGTGTAAATGTAGATGTAGATGTAGACTTTGTTTTGTCGGAAAACGAGAGCATCGCAGATATTCACAGGCGCTTGCAGAAAGTCTACGGAGACCTGGCAGTGAACAAAAGTACGATGAGTCGTTGGGCGAGGCGTCTGTCATCATGGCAACAAGGTTGCACACACCTGTCCGATCTCCGGCGTGCCGACGGGTCGCACACAGCTGTAACTCCTGCAATGTCGGAACGTGCGCACATCCTCGTTCGAGGTGATCGACTGATCACAATCAAATACCTCGCTGCTCAGCTGGACGTCTCGGCTGGCAGCGCTGACACATTCGTCCACCAGTTGGGGTACTCTAAGGAGTGTTGTGCCCGCGCAGTTCCTCACCGCCGGCCGGGGCGGCCGAGCGGTTCTAGGCGCTACAGTCTGGAACCGCACGAACGCTAATGTCGCATGTTAGAATCCTGCCTCGAGCATGGATGTGGGTTATGTCCTTAGGTTAGTTAGGTTTAAGTAGTTCTAAGTCCTAAGGGACTGATGACCTTAGCAGTTAAGTTCCATAGTGCTCAGAGCCATTTGAATCAGTTCCTCGCCGCCTAACGGAAGACCATACAGAGCAACAAAGGACCATCTATGCGGAATTGCTTGCCCGTAACGAGGCAGATCGTGAAATTTTTTTGTGGAACATCATCACAGGCGGTGAAATATGCGTTCATCACTTCAAACCGGAAACAGGAAGGCAATCCATGGAGTAGCTCCCCACCTCCGAAAAAAGGTTCAAAACTGTCCCTCAGGCGGTAGAGTCATGGCGACGGTCCACCGGGACTCTGAAGGGGTTATTCTACTTAATGTCTCCCTCAGGGTGCAACAATCAACTGTGAAGTATACTGAGCTACCACAGGAAACTGAAGAAACGACTTCAGGTTGTTCTTCGCCACAAAAATGCAAAAGAACTTCTCCTTCCCCACGACAACGCATCGCTGCAGCCAAGATTGTGCACCCGAGAGGAGCTCACAAAATGTTATTCGACTATTCTTTCTAGCCGGCCGTTGTGGTCCAGCGGTTCTAGGCGCTTCAGTCCGGCGCCACGTGGCTGCCACGGTCGCAGGTTCGAAACCTGCCTCGGGCATGGATGTGTGTGATGTCCTTAGGTTAGTTAGGTTTAAGTAGTTCTAAGTCTAGGGGACTGATGACCTCAGATGTTACGTCCCATAGTGCTTAGAGGCATTTGAAACATTTTGACAACTGTTCCTCATCCATCCTACAGTTCGGATCTCGCAACTACCGAATTCCACTGACTGGCCAACCGAAGAACGCACTCCGCAGGAAGCAGTTCTTGGAGATTTGGACTGTTACTGATGCAGCCGGCCGGGGTGGCAAGGCGGTTCTAGGCGCTACAGTCTGGAGCCCCGCGACAGCTACGGTCGCAGGTTCCAATCCTGCCTCGGGCATGTGTGTTAGTGATGTCCTTAGGTTAGTTAGGTTCAAGTAGTTGTAAGTTCTAGGAGACTGATGACCTCAGCTGTTAAGTCCGATAGTGCTCAGAGCCATTTGAGCCAGCCGTCGACCAGTAAAGTGATACGTGATACGATGCGGGCATACAGGCTACCTCCCCCCCCCCCTTCCTCCTAGCCACAGTGTGGTGGTGTTGAGGCCGTTCCAGTGAACGGAGGTTATGCTGAAAAATAGGATGTTCTAGCCAGAAGAGTGAGGAATAATATGTAGTGGGTTTCTGAATAAAACCAACTTGTTTTCAGAAGAAAATGTGTTTATTACTTATTGAACACGTCGTAATTTACCGGGTGATCAAAAAGTCAGTATAAATTTGAAAACTGAATAAATCACTGAATAATGTAGATAGAAAGGTACAAATTGACACACATGCTTGGAATGACGTGGGGTTTTATTAGAACCAATAAAATACAAAAGTTCAAAAACGTCCGACAGATGGCGCTTCATCTGATCAGAATAGCAATAATTAGCATAACAAAGTAAGACAAATCAAAGATGATGTTCTTTACAGGAAGTGCTCAATATGCCCACCATCATTTCTCAACAACAGCTGTAGTCGAGAAATAATGTTGTGAAGAGCATGCCCGGAGTTATGGAGAGGCATAGGCGTCGGATGTTGTCTTTCAGCATCCCTAGAGACATCGGTCGATCACGATACACTTGCGACTTCAGGAAACCCCAAAGCCAATAATCGCACGAACTGAGGTCTGGGGACCTGGAAGGCCAAGCATGACGAAAGGGGCGGCTGAGCACACGATCATCACCAAACGACGCGCGCAAGAGATCTTTATGCGTCTAGCAATATGGGGTGGAGCGCCATTCTGCATAAACGTCGTACGTTCCAGCAGGTGTTTATCAGCCAGGCTGGGGATGATGTGGTTCTGTAACATATCGACGTACCTCTCACGTGTCACGGTAGCAGTCACTGACGTTTTGCTGTCCTGCTCCATCTGTCGGAAATTTTGTGAACTTTATTTATTTTTTTGGTTCTAATAAAACCCAATGTCATTCCAAGCATGTGTGTCAATTTCCACCTCTCCATCTACATTATTTCGTGGTTTATTAAGTTTCCAAATTTATACTGACTTTTTGATCACCTGGTATATACAGGGGTTAGACAAAAGTATGGAAATACAGACAAAACTGAATGCTTGAACATAAATGCAGAGGCTAGCCAAGCCTACAGGGTGCGGTGTTGTATTTGACCACGATCGGTATCTGTGCAATGACGTCAGTACTTTGTGCAAGTATCAGTCTTGGTCAGAACAGAATTCTGCATAGTTGTGAGTGCAGCATGTCGGAGCTAAGTGAACGGGCAAACCGTTGATACTCGTATGGCTGGTGCTTTCACAACCAAGGTAGTCGAAGTTGTTGCTGTTTCCAGAGGCACCATATCGAAGGTTTATATCTCATATAGGGAAAGCGGGAAAACATCGTCCAGTATGCTGTGGCCTTCTCTTCCTGACATCTCGGCGCCTACAGTATCAGCAACCAAACTGACAGCCTGCAGCCGCGGGTTGCCCGCTTGGCAGGCACACCGAAGCACTACACAACCGACAAGCAATAATGATGAACGGCCAAAGCAACAACCACAACAACAACACCACAGCAAGGACACCAGCGTCCACCAGGGGCCACTACCGGCCCATGTAAACATAAAGAAGAGGTCGCTGCAGATTCCGGAACTATTTTCACACGTCAAACCACGTGATGGAAAATAGTTCCGAGGGACTCATCCACCGAAGCGCTATAAAGGCCGGCGCTAGGCCGCACATCGGCAGTTCATCGACCGCCAGCAGACTTGGATAGCTGCCGCCCCAGCAGCCCAGCTTGGATCTTCTCGCTGATCTCTGGATTAGGCTTGGTATATCGGAGAAGTCTCTGGCGGAGACTACCATGAAATTATTTCAGTTGTTTTCTATCTTATTCTTGTATGCAGTTGTGACTCGAAGACGGATCACTGTTTTGTGTTGGTGTTATACTTGGAGAATTTGTTTTGGTTAATTGAACAGACCAATAAATTGTTTCGGACTTTGATCGTTAGTTTCTTCTGCTTACGCGGACATATCGCAGTAAATCACAGCACGAATGAAATTCTGAGTTGAGTGGTCGTGACGAACGATTATTTAAGACGACTGCGACGCAAATGAGACGAAGACAGCTGCAAAATCACTGAAGAACTGAATGTTACGCTCGCGAACCCTGTCAACAACAAAACAACATGAAGGGAGTTCAATAAGCAGGGAAGTGCAGAATGAGCTTGAATTTGTAATATTAGTAATTTTCGCCTCACAAACATTAATATACGCTCAATAGAAAACGCCTGATGGCCTAAAGTTATCGAACAACTGTAAAGTAAAAGAAGTGAACCATCGCATAGCAGCGACAGAATCTATCATTCTTTATCTTTGCCGTTCTTTCGCGGTGCCTGTAAATCTCTATGTGCATGAATCGATTAATAATATAAAAAATAATTCTGTTGTTTCAAGACAAATGAGGCATTGGGCGCCTCACCTTTTATTGTTTGTATTCCATGAAAGGCGGACACGGACTAGCTGCGTTCCGCGTCGGTATTTTATATTTTATGTGAAAATATTCAGTAAATATGTTAATTGTTTTTTTTTTCAATCAGAAGACATGTAGAATCATGTAATTGATTACGAACACACAGCGTGAAGAGGACATTGTGACTGTTATGTATAAAGTAATTAACCACAATGGTCATTTACTGTAATTTAATATGAGAAGGTACGTAGAATTAAAAAAAAGTGTGTTGAAGATAAGTGTGCTTATTGTAGTAAATTATCCTTGATGATTTCCATCTCCTCATGTACCTGAATGATAATTATTTTGTGTTAGTTCATCATCAGAAATTACGATCACGCTGATGGGCGGAACGCAGCATGAGGCAGAAGGAACATCGTTTTACTATTATTTCTAAATCAACAATTTTTTTTAATTGTATTGTGTTGCATTTCTTTTACAGTCTATAAATCTTCTGTTCCCATAGTGTTGTTCCGGGTATGACTACATCGTGACTATAAAAAAGCACAGAAATGATAAAGTTTCTTCCGAACGGTCTCAAATAAATCAATCTGCTGCTCTTCTTCACGTATTTAATGCTCAACGTATGTTATTATAATAGTGTAATCAATCGCTGATTCTGTTTCCAAGTGGCCCACCAAAATATTCACTTTTTCGTAATTTTTCAAAAAAAAAAATAAAATAAAATAAAATAAAATAAAATAACAATTCTTTTTCTTTTCGCCACCCAAGAGCAACGCTGCAAATTCCAAAACCACCATAAGTGATGCAATGGTCCGTAATAGGAAAATGTGGTGGCGAAGGCATAATCCTTAACTATGGAGAAACGTAAGAAAGTCATTTGTTCGGACGAGTCGGGCTGAGTTTACGTCTGGCGTACGCTGTCCCAGGCCTGCAATGGAGACTGCTTGTTGCGAAAAATGAAACATGGCGGGATTTCGGTGATGATTGGACACCAAAATCGTAGTTTTATGAGCCCTAAGTTACTCAGCAATGTCGTATTACTGCCAAGGGAATTATTTCACCATTTTAGCTGATCACAACCATTCGATGGTACAATCTTTGTTCCCCTATGGTGATTTTTCAACCGTGATTTTGGTTTTTAGAATAATTATACTGTATTCTTTAATAATACCGCACGTATTTACAAATGCTGAATATGCCGGTATGATATTTGTGTATGTATTTTGCACTGGAAACGCCGCTGCTGCCTTTTGAGAATATGGGGTAACCGTACCCGCTTGTATTATCGCTTCGCTAAACTGCGTGAGAATGGTGCAGTCCCCAAGTAGAAATATTTCATCTGAACTTTTAAATGAACAGAGCGTGGATGAAAGAGAAGACATTATTCAATTAGAATAATACATTCCTTCAACAAGCACAAACAATATTTCTGCCTTTATCGGTTTTCCAACTACAAGAATGTGGCAGACAATACGTATGCACTTCCTCTATCCTTATCGTTTATAGCGGATTCAACGTCTTCGACAAGGTGATGAAGTTGGACGATTGGAAGTTTGTCGCTGTATAATTACAAATCGCCCAGTATTCTTATTAACACTGTTTACTGATGAAGCTAGTTTCACACTCTACGTATCAGTAACACTCTTAACTCGCATCGGTGGTCCGACGAAAACCCACATGCCTTCGTGGTGATACGTTTTCAAGAATGCTTCTTTGTAAATGTGTGGGATAAAAAAATCAGGTGTTTAGCCTGTTGTATTACCGCACCGTCTTACACGCCTCACTTATCTAGATGTTCTTGATAACTGGCTTCAAGCATTATTGGAATATATTGCTTTGGCTGTAAGAACGGGTATTTTCTTGCACCGTGACGGGGCCCCTGTACATTATAGTCGTCAGGTGATACATCATCCAAACCTAAAGTCTGGAAGATTGATAGACACATACTGCCACATTTCTTGGCCTCCAATGTCCTCGGACCTTACCCCTTTATATTTTTGCCTGTAGATACGTTTGAAAGGTGAAGCGAAAAAAAAAAGAAAAAAAAGGTAAGCATGAGAGACGATTTGACCGTTCCGCTTATGAGTAGTACTGCCGTTTTAAAAGAACGCCAAGACGAACGCAGAAGAGCTACTCATAGTGCTCTCAAGACAATTCGAAAGTAGCATTTATGTGAATCAACTTTGATCTTAATAATTTAGCCGGCCGAAGTGGCCGTGCGGTTAAAGGCGCTGCAGTCTGGAACCGCAAGACCGCTACGGTCGCAGGTTCGAATCCTGCCTCGGGCATGGATGTTTGTGATGTCCTTAGGTTAGTTAGGTTTAACTAGTTCTAAGTTCTAGGGGACTAATGACCTCAGCAGTTGAGTCCCATAGTGCTCAGAGCCATTTGAACCATTCTTAATAATTTACCTAGCACTCCTTCTGGGACTATTTGTTTGTGTTACATTCCAACAGCTGCAGTTTTGTAACCCAAACAAATTTGACACAACTTATATGTAATTTTTTACTCTAATTAGTCTACACTATCAACTGCTAAAGTATTTACTTCGATTACAATCCTGTTTCTTGATACAGAAATCAGTATCAGATACCCGTCTAATGTGGCTTCGTTCTTGAAACACGTAGTGTTCAAGAAGTAGTTCAGTTGTAAAACATTTCGAATCCGATGGATTCCTTCAAAGACTTTAATAAATAAGTCTTTTTCGACCGCAGTCATGATGATATCAGAAAAAGTAGATGATGCAAAATAAGACATATTAAAGACACTTCGAGGAAGAAGGCCTCATGGTACAGACATCAGGCGGAAGGCCAACAGCGAAATATTTTGAAGTGTTTAGGGTAACTAGTCGATGGCTCTGCAGTGGCTGATATCGAGTTACGCAGTAAAACATTGTTTTCCATCCTGGCAGGCTATTAATTTAATATCCGTTGGTAAAAGCCGGGCCACTGTGCAGATAAAAACGTTCGAATAAACGAATTACGGGCCGTTTGTTTCGGTGAGAGTTTGTACACAGATTTATGTGTCTATATTTCACACAGCACTAGAGCACAATAGCGGAAGCTAGTGGGCAAAACATGAAGATCTACTTTGGAACAAAAGGAGGACTCTCAGAAACCGTTACGTAAAGCAAAAGTACAAGAAATATCTACGAGGCACAGTCATGACAAATACTGCCAATGGGTGTACATTTGGCGAGATTCCATATTTTTCTAATTTACCCACACCCCTGTTAGTTGTTCTTCTGGTTTCTTACTGTATTGAATGTTGGTTGCGAGATTCTCAACCTCTGTCCGACCTTGCTTTGTAGCACGCAAACCTTCACTGATATTCGGGTATACCTCTGGGAATAGACCTAACATCTGAAGAGTTTGTGAGATGTTCTTGTTCGAATTCCTTCGCGAAATTATTTCTCCTCATTCATTACTAATAACTAAAGAGATTGTTTCATTATTTGTACTGAAAGGACAGACGTATTTTTTTAAATTTGATTCCACACAAACATTACAAAATAATCACAAGTTCTTGGAAAACACGTCCTTACATTTCTTGTGAGGAAATAAAAGCAGTATGTTACGACTTCTTAGTTGGAATTAACAGGGATGTGACTCAGCATATGGAAGATTCTGCAAATACAATCTCAGGTGCGAATGAAGCTCAGGGTATTGAGATTCAGGCGAATAAGGACACATGACTGCTCTCGTTCCTACGGAAAATATTAACAGATGAGACTGACTCTGTTACACTAAGTAACATCAAGAATTAGGGAAGGCACCGTGGTCAGTACCAAGGAGAAAAAAAATCAGCGTGAACAGCACTCAGGTTGACAGATGTAAACACTGCGTGATTCACTACTACAAAGTTCATCATTCAGCAGGCTGGCAAATGTTGCGAAAAATGAATACAAGCTTCTGCCGTCACCAAGATATGTAGGGCTCTTGGAACAGCCGGTCTTCGCATCAAATGGCACGACCTTACACCTACAGCATTAATCTGAGCTCACCTGTACTGTTCAGTACACCCTAATGCATATACAAATTGAAAGTATCTAGCCCGAATTGTTAAACGCCAAATACAAAAACAGTGTGTGTCCCTTTATTGATGTCAGTCCCAAACGATGCAAGTATGAATCAGAAAGTGAATGAGTCGCGACTGCAAGACAATGTTCTATTTCAGAACTGCGTATTCACCTTATTATACGCGTTTGGATCTTTTTTATTTTCATTCTTTTTGTTTTATTTAAAACGTCCACAGTGGTTAAATATTTGTCTGATTTTGACATCTGAAAATGTCGTCTGCACACACATTTTCAATGTCTTCTGGCATCTGGCAGTATTGATTTTAGCCTAGTTTCACTTTGGCTTGCATCACTACACACTTTGTGGCATAAAACACAACTAAATATTCTTTCGAATGTTTATTTCATGTAATAATGAGTTATCATGTCGGATGACTATTGTGAGCAGAGAAAGCAAAGCGCGGCTTAGGCATGCATCGGCCAGAACGATTTTGAACCATGACTCCTCTTAGTGAAAGTCCGAATTTTTACTGTGCTACCATAACATCACTCACCAGCTTTTAATATCTCCTATACACTCTTGTATCAATGGTCTCTCCTTTCTGTTGGTTTTCACCCAGTCAGCCAGAGATACTCCGGTTTGGAAGGATCACACAGAGTAATCAGACTGTAGTTATAAGAGTCTTAGGACACGAAAGAGCAGCGTGGTTAAGAAGGAAGTGAGACAGGGTTTCTGTCTGTACACTGAGCAAGCAAAAATTTGGTGCGAAATTATGTTCAGGAAGAACTTCGAGGTTTCTTGACGACAATGCAATTCCGACAGGGTAGTTGGATAGGAGTTGAAGGGAATTGAATGTCATGAATGAGGTCGTAAGAAGAACATCGATGAATGTAAAACAAGGATAAAAGAATGTGGCCGATTTAAATGTTGTGGTTCTGGGGGAATTAGACTATGAAATGAGTTTTGCAATTTGGGCAGAAAAGCAATTGATGACAACCAAAATAGTCAGACTGGTGACAGCGAGACAAGATAAAATAACGTTTAAACTCAAATGTTCCTAAATGTATTTTCGTGGAGAATTACCTTGTAGGAAATTGAAATGTCGACGACAAGCAGTTTTGGCAAGAAGGGAACAGAAGCTTACGAAATGCGGCGCTGCAGAAGAATACTGAAGGTTAAATGGGTATATCGAGCAACCAGTGAGGAAGTACTAAATCGAATTACGGAAAAAAGAAAAGTATGGTTCAACTTGGCTAAAAGAAGGGCTCGGTTGATACGACACATCCTGAGCCACGAAGAAATCACGAATCAGGTAACCAATGGAAGTGTGGGGGCTAAAAATTGTAGAGGGAGTAAAAGAGACGAACACAGTAAGTACGTTGATGTAGATTTAGGTTGCAGTAGTTATTCGGACATGAAGGGTAAGTTAGAGAGCTACATGAAACCACAACAACAATCGGAAATGATCTTGTTTAAGTAACCGCCCAAGGATTCATGAAAAATGAATTAGTAACGCTGCGAAATACCGAGTCGACGTTGGCCGAAACACTGAAAGAAACTGGCTTTTTATTGACATTTAGTTGCACATGCACACAAATCGGTGTAAGTGACAGAGAACGATAACGGCGGGGCTTGGTTCAGTTCTTCACATGAAATGAATTCCCAGTTGCGAATAAGGGACCATCAGCTGTAGTGTGGAATGACGTCAATGAATATCTGTGCCAGACGGGGCTCGAACCCGGATTTCCGGCATATCGCGAGCGGTCGCCTTACCATTTGGCTATCAGAGCACCACCTACGGCAACACCCAAACGTGCATGCATGCATGTCCAAAGAAACTTTGCATCTTAATCAGAATAACACAGAGACTGCAATATCGGATTCAGTTATTGATCTCCCACCTCCAAAGCATCACCAAAGGTCATGTTTTCTACGTGCTAAAATGCTGCTGCCTCGTTCCAGGTAAGTAAGGAGGGGAATCCCTTGTTCCTTCTTTCTGAGGGCACACAGGATCCTTGAAACCCGCTATCTCTTTAACGGTTGACGTGGCTGGGAACAATGGGGGAAAATCGCTTTCACAAGCTAAAGGGACGTAGTCTTTCTTTTTAGCACGGCCACGTGGCCTTATTCATCGATACTCCCAAAAGCGTCGAGCTATTGAATCTCCATTCAACGTCATCCTCTGTTCTCTGTTACATACATCCAACCTGTTATTTTATGTAAATAAATTAAAGTTGCTTTGCGTTTATTTGTATTAGATCGGTGCATATCTTCATAGTGTTTTTGTTTTGCACGTTGGTATTCCGATAGTTATGGGTTTATTTATCAGTTGTCATTTCTTGCTTGTACTTCACCGTTGCCATTTAAGTTTCCATATTGTCGTTTTGCTATTTGGAGAGAGTGGTTGGATTTGTGGACGCTAGGAAATGGAGTGTCAAGTGGATAATTCGGAACATTTCCGACGTATTCTTCTGTTTGAGTTCAACTGAGAGTTTATAGCAGTGAAGGTAGCCAGATACATTAGCGCTTTGCATGCAGATAATACCACTGAACAGAGCACCGCAACAAAATGGTTTTCTCGTCTGAATCAGTCTCGTTCTCACATTAGTGAGTCTAAATGTTCATGAAAACCTTCGGGGTTTGATGAAGGTCGTTTAAACGCATTAACCCACAGTTATCAACGTCAGTATTCTCAGGAAGTGTCAAATATTATTAATCGTAATCACTCCACCAAAGCGCGACATTTTCATGCGATGGGGAAGGTCAAAGAATAGGGTGCATGGGTACCGCACATTCTAATCCAACATTACAAGAATCAGCGGATGTCCATATCTGCATCTCTGCTTGCTCGTCATCAACTGACTCGTGAATAACAGCGACCATTCCTATTTTGTATCGTTACTGGTGATGGGAAATGGCGTCTTTATGCTAACAAGAGGAAAAGAAAGGAATGGCTGAGCACGAACGAAGCAGCAACTCCCTATACAAAGACCTGCGCATTTCCACAAAAGATAAAAGTTATGCATCCGATGGAACAGCGACGGAATGGTGTACTGCGAATTGCTTCCCCGAGATGTAACCATTACTGCTGACATATATTGTCAGCAATTGAATCGTCTTGCAGGCGCAATCCCGAAAACAACAACCAGGAATACGATAACGCCCGCCAGCATTCTGTTAGACTGACAAACACGCTCTACTGGAGATGGGCTGGGAAGTCATTCCGCATCCACCTTATTCACCAGATCTTTTGCCCAGAATATTTTATCTTTTTCGCTCTCTTTCGAACAACTTTAAAGGAACTTCCTTTCCGAATGACAATGCGCTCCAAACATGGCTCAACGAGTTCTTCGCCTCAAAACGACAATTACTCCAGCGTTGGCAGACTTGTGAATAGTCATGGAAAATATATTATTGATGACTAAGGTCTCTATTATGTGTATCGACTAAGTTCGTCCAATGGTTTTCTCTCCTTATTAGTTGCTTATCATATTCGTGAATTCTTTTCACTGAATTATTATCGTTTTGATTGTTGCCACTGTTTCAGTCAATCGTTCAGTTTCGCACCTGGAAAGAATGATAATTGAAGCACAAACTATTATTATTGTTCTGAAATAGTACTTTCATTAACAAAGATAAACAGAGCATCATTCGAATGTAACAGATTTCTCAAAGGTCTATTAGCCAGGAAAATGAAGTCGTTTTTGGATTACATCGTTCCTTCATTAGCTTTTATTTCTGTACAGTACTGCGATATTTCTTCGTCACAAAATTAACATCGTCTAGGTTGGTTCTCTCTCATTTCCTTGAATTATTATTTTGCATTCTTACAATATTACTTGATTCTCGCCAACGTTTCGGCGTCATTGTCAATTTAAATTTATTATAATATCAAAGTATTTTATGACGAGTGTCAAGTAAATGGGTAACTTGAGCTGAGGTATCTAGATTTCCAGGAGCAGTGCGCTATACAGCTGAGATGAGCATCTAGATAGTACGGTCACGGTATTTCAACGAACTTATTGTTGTTGCATTACAGTTGACAAAGAGTGCTAGCAGACGAGATGCGTGTGAAGGAAGTAAGTGGTGCGTGAAACTAAATAACTTCACTGTTTAGCGTTAAACACTTCCGATGAGCAAATCATTCTAATCTTTGGCCAGTAGTAACAAGTATAAAAATTATATTATACAGCTTAAACTCAGCATAAATTATGAATTCATTATTAATTACATTATTAACTAAATAGCTTTTCCATGTATCATTGTCGTTACAAGCTAACTTCAGCTGATAAAGGCAAAGCCGATTTTTTTGACGAGAATCCTACCAGACGCTGTATCTAAGATCAATAAAAACTGACTCTTTTCTAGAAATTATTTATTGGTACCAGGTGGAATAATGGAGCGTCTCAAGTAACCCTATCTGTAAAATTTTTGCTTGAGATAAAATGGTTTATGCAAAACAGCGACTATAAGAAAATCGTCTCATCCTTATCGTTCTCAAGTTCCGCACTCCAGTAAAGAACACAAAACGGTACCCGTTACCTCATGGAAAAATCTAACATGAGGTGGAGGTAACACTATGATGGTTTTATTCGGATGTGACTTGCATCAGCCACTGGTATGCATATGATCGTTTCCATAAGAAAAGTACTACGATCAGTCGCGCAGCTTCCTCTTACACGTTGCTAACAGCATCTGACACACATCTCGCGGCGGATGAATTGGAAGTGAACTCACTACTGATTACAGTTAGATTATCTACACACTAAACTCAAAACATGTTACTTCCTGCATTACGACACTTGCAGAGAGTGCGTAATTACCTGTCCCGTAATTCACTGCCGACTAAAGAAGCTACTATCTGTTAGAAAAACTCATGGGTAACGAGCAATTTTCTTAATAAAACTGTAATCTCAAGACGTCTACTGACTGTGTGACATTTATTTAAATATGATACAGTGTTATTTCTGTTGAAATTCGCACTTCAGACAAGTACTAAGTTCAATGTCGTGAATCCGGATGAACGGATGATTTTCGGAAGTGATTGTGATTGGATTGAAGAGTTTCTAGTAGATAGAAGTCATTCATAACGTAGAGAGATCTTCAGAGGTAAAAGTGACTTTCGAATTACCCGAAAGAAGTGTTACAGGACTGTTAACATTCTCAATACATACAAAGCGGTTGGACAAAAGTACGGAAACGCCGCGAGAAATGCATGCTTGAATACTGCTTTTAACCTATAGCCAAGTTTACGTCCCAAGAGTGAATCATGGCGGGGGGATCGATGACAATTTGGGCAGCCATATCGTGGTATTCCATGTCTCACATGGTTACTGAGCAAGGTCACATTACGCCCAAGGATTACGTGACCATTTTGACCCATCAGTTCCATTCCATAGTACAATGTTTGTTCCCCAGTGGTGACGCTGTCTTCCAAGACGAAGGCTCGCATCGTCTACGACTGGTTTTTCTGCTCGAGGATGTTTTTTCACATCTCTCCTGGTCACCAATGTCACCACATCTTAATATTTTTGAGCCTTTGTGGTCTGCTTTGGAGAGAAGAGTGTGTGGTCGCTATCCACCTCCCGCATCGTTGCCTGAACTTGTCCTCTTTTAAAGAGTGCTATAATATTCACCCAAAAAATATACAGGATTTGTACTTACCCATTCCGAGATGAATGGAAGCTGTTTTGAATGCCAACAAGTTTTATACACTTTATCAGGGTATGGTAACGTGTTGTATTTGAGGGATTTCCATATTCTTGTCTATCTGTATATATGATCTAGTGTCTAAATTCGGAAGCTCCATGAGTCCTTTCACGGATGATGCTATTGCGTATAGAAAATTGCAATGACATGCAGGAAGACTTCTACAGAATCGACACTTGGTTCAAGGGTGGCAGTTGACTCTGTCAATATGAAAAAAATGTAGGGTACTCCCATTAAGAGGTGGGAAGATTCATTACTGTACCATTACATCATAGCTGGGCAATTACTGCAAGCAGTCACATTCATTAAATAAGTGGGTGTATGAGCGCAGAGTGATTTAAAGTGGAATGACGTCATGCAAATAACCGTGGGAAAGTCAAACATTAGACTGGGATTCACTGGGGGAATTCTCAGGAAGTGCAGTCCTCCCTCGAAGGTGGTAGCGAACGAAACCATCATTCGACCGATGTTTGAGACTCACTGATCAGTCTGAGACCCGTAATAGATTCGAATGATAAATGGTACACAGAAAAAGTCCAGAGAAGGACAGCGCGTTTCTTGATAAGCTTGTTTAGTATGTGCGAAGTTGTCACGAGGATGCTCAACCAACTATGGTGTCACTCACGCTTTGGTCATCACTGTATGAATCCATGCATATTGTAAAAGTCGATGTATGTTCAACACGACCTCCTAAAGTACTGGATCGATTTTCACCAAACTTTGTATACATACCACTTACAGTCTGGCATGAATCAGTGTAGGGTAATAACCACCTAATTATAAAGGGGTGGGTGGAGGTGGTGGTGAAAAATGTAGCATAGCTCACGAGCGGCAAATACCCAGACTACATTCATCTGGTACTTAACAATGACAGTAATTAGTGACTTGCAACCATCTTTACACATAATTTCAAACGTTTACGAGACTTTTTCTCGCCAACCCCGTCCAAAATGACGAAAGGAAAGAAATTTATAGCTTACTACTTTTTCGCTGTTCATGCAGTAAAACTACCGTATACGGAGCGATCTTCTAATATTTTACTTATTTACTACTAACTACATTTGGAACATATTCTGCAGACAGGTTTCGCATATAGCACTGAATGAACCTGCAAGTGTATATCGTTGTAAGACACATAGTTCGGGAGATATGACATCACACACATTGAAATGCGTAAAAAAAACTGCCGCATCATGCATGGCTTTTAAATTTATTACTTATTTGCTGCTAACTCTATTCGCAAGAGGTTTCGCAGGTAGTATACACATATACTACTGGATGTACCTAAAAAATAATGTCATTGTGCGACACATACTTCAGTTGTTATGAGATCATAAACACTGAAGCTCCGTGAAAAAGAAACTACAAGGTGAAATTCGCTCGAGGTACATGTGAAATATGTATACAAATATGTGTGAAATATGATAAATGTATGTGACACGTGCGTACGCAGACAAAACCGCAGGTAAAATGCTCCTCCCAAACCCTTGCATCAATTTTCACCACAATCTGGAGAGACATACAAAGGGGGGCAAGAAGCACCAACATCCTAATGGGGTGGGGGTGAGTGATGAAGAGAGAAGAGGGGAGGAGGGACACAGATTGGGGAGAGGGAGATGGACATGAAGAAAGGTAAGAGGAGCAGATGGACAGGGAGAAGGGGAAGAAAGCATGGACAGCGAGAGGGGGGAGGTAGACATGGACAGACAAAAGGCGGAAGAAAATTATAAGAGAGATTGGGCGGAAGAGGAGATGAAGAGAGACAGGAGAAAGGGAAGATGAACAAAGAGATGGGCAGAGAGTGGGAGTTGGAGGAATTGGATGGAGAGAGGGGGCGGAAGAAATGGACAGACAGGGCGGAAAGAAGGAAATAAACTAATAGAAGTTTGGAATAAATACATACTGGGGCAATGCGAGGTATTCACCCAGTTGCTTTCATAAATGCGAAGAAGAGCGTCTCAAGAAGAGTCAGTCGTTACATAACTCTCGAGAAAAGATCATGAAAGTAAAAGAAGAGATTCGATCTGACACGAATTCTTTCCAACACTTTTTATTCCGACGCATCGTTCACGACTCGAACAAAAAATTGGAAAAGTGACAGTAGCATAGCAAGTGCCCCCCACCATACACCGTAAGGTGACTTGCGGAGTACGGACATAGATGAGGATGTAGGTGTAGATGCGTATGCGAATGAGCGCACCGATATGCAGTTAGTAAACCAAACACGCCGCATCCACCAGTTCTACGCTGATCAGAGTAACAAAGTGACCGACATCCAGTTAATTACAGCGACAACGAACCCGAGAACGATCTCTATTACGCCTTCCGCTCTATTCTATGCTGATACCTCAGACCACGGTTAACACTGTCAGATGCGAATGACAGACAACAGCCGCCACTAACGTAACTTTTGTTTCTCTGTGCTGTTTTCCTTTTGTTTCGCCCGACTGAACGTCAAACTCTAGCAGCGGAAGTTGGCAGAAAAGTGGTGGCGCAGTTACGACCCTCCAAAGAGAACTTAGTACAGCTCGTTAAAAGCAAACCAATGGACGTAAACAAGGCAGAGCTGTTGCTGCCGCACACGTATTACACGTGTGTCTGACTCGGAACCGACATCGCCTCCTTGCATGGCAAACAGTGTTTAACTTGTTATTCTGAAACAGGGATACTAAAGCAATTTCCTCGTGAACGGAGAGGGGAACTGCTTCTAAAAATAATTTAGAAACGTCAGATACGTACCGTGCGGGGGCTGGTGGTAAACTTTTAATTATCTTCTCAAAAAAAATCAACCTGTAAACATGGAAGCACACGATGGTCTTACATAGCGTCTCTCGATTAGTATGGTGCCACATGTCTACTTCCAAATCTCATTTTAAGCCCTCGTCCGGCCATCCTGATTTAGGTTTTCCGCGATTTACGTAAATCGCACAGGCATATGCCGTGTTGGTTCCTTTGAAAGGGCACGGCCAATTTCCTTCTCCTTCCTTCCCCAATCCTAGCTTGTGCTCCTTTTGTAATGACCTCGTTGACGACGGGACGTTAAACACTAATCTCCTCCAAATCTCATTTCGTACATGAAAACTTGCGATAGCAAGCCAGGGTGCAATGTTAAAGGTGTGAAAACAGTGCATGTTGTTATAATCAGCAAACAAAATAAACCAAAGGTGCAGAACGGGACGGAAAACATGACGTGCTGTCAGACCATAAAAAAGGCTTAAACGCCAGCCGGTCTTATAATGGAGCTCGTCAGCGATACTTTTTTATTTTGTAGTACACAACCCGAGACATACATTAAATTCACTGCCCGATCTACTACTAATTCTTGCATAATAAAATTGTTCACTGTTATTTGCAGCCATACGGATGTTCGCTTGTGTCCTAATGTGAAAGATTCGGTTTCCACTCAAATATGCGAATTCCTAAATTGTCAAACATGTTTTGTCCTTTGAAAAACAACAACTATTATTGTTACTGTTATTATTATTACTACTGCTATTTTTACAATTAATAACAGGTATGCAAAAGCTAAGGACGAAAGTAATCTCGCATTACGTGTCACTGCCAAGTAACATGACTCTATGAAATGTCCACAATCCATAGAAAGAACTGCTACAGTATAGTACGAAAGGTAACTGTAAGATATATGCAGTGAGAGGAACAGAAATGACACTTTTATGCAAAGAAATTATTTACACTGAAATGACCGCGCTTCATGATGGTCTGTTGGAAATTAGAAAACGTGGGGCATTGTTCTTAACTGAGTGTCTGATCACTACCGACAGCAATGCATGCTCTGAGCGGTGCTCCCATGGTGGCCACAAGGTTGGTAAGCAGTTGGGTTGGGGCTCGCCATTCCTCCACCAATACGACTGGCAACTGACATATGGTCGTTGATGCATGTGGAGGTACCGCAATACGTCTTCCCAATGCACCTCACACGTGCTCGATGGGATTTAAGTCGGGGGAATGGGTACGCCAACAATTCGCCGAATATCCCCTCGCTCCAAGAACTCTTCCATCCGCACTGCTCAGTGCGGTCGCGCACTGCTATCCATAAAAATGATGTCAAGGCCCAATTCACCCTTGAAAAGACGCACGTTGGGAAGGAGTACAGTGTCACAATAACGTTGACTGTTGAGGGTACCGTGTTCAAGGATTTGGAGGTCAATACAACCATGCATTATTATGCTTCCCCAAACTACACTGAAGCGCCAAAGAAACTGGTATAGCCATGCGCATTCAAATACAGACGTTTAAACCGACAGAAATGGCGCTGCCGTCGGCTACGCTCATATAAGACGACAAGTGTCTGGCGCAGTTGTTACATCGGTTACTGCTGCTACAGTGACAGGTTATCAAGATTTAAGTGAGTTTGAACGTGGTGTTACAGTCGGCGCACGAGCGATGGGACACAGCATCTCCGAGGTAGCGATGAAGTGGGGATTTTTCCGTAAGACAATTTCACGAGTGTACTGCGAATATCAGGAATCCGGTAAACATCAAATCTCGGACATCATTGAGGCCGGAAAAAGATACTGCAAGAACGAAACCAACGACGACTGAAGAGTACCTTTCAAAGTGGCAGAAGTGCAACCCTTCTGCATAATGCTGCAGGTTTCAGTGTTTGCCCATCATCAAGTATCGGCGTGCGAACCATTCAACAAAACATCATCGATATGAGCTTTCGGAGCCGAAGGCCCACTCGTGTACACTTGATAACTGTACGATGCAAAGCTTTACGCCTCGCCTGGGCCACTCAACACTGATATTGGACCTGGTAACATGTTGCCTTGTCGGACGAGTCTCGTTTCAAATTAATCGAGTGGATGGACGTGTACGCGTATGGAGACAAACTCATGAATCCATGGACCCAGCATTTCAGCAGGGGACTGTTAAAGTTAGTGAAGGCTCTGTAACGGTGTGGGGCGTAGATGGTTGGAGTAATATTGGACCCCTGATACGTCTAGATAAAACTCTGACAGATGACACGTACGTAAGCATCCTGTGTGAACACCTGCATCCATTCATGTCCATTGTGCATTCCAACGGACTTCTACAACTCCAGCAAGACAATGCGGCACCCCACACGTCCAGAAGTGCTACAGAGTGGACCCAGGAACACTCTTCTCAGTTTAAACACTTCCGCTGGCCACCAAATTCCCCAGACGTGAACATAATTGAGCATATCTGGGACGCCTCGCAACGTGCTGTTCAGAAGAGATACCCTCCCCCTCGTACTCTAACGGACTTATGGACGGCCCTGCGGGATTCATGGTGTCATTTCCCTCCAGCACTCTTTCAGACATCAGTCGAGTCCATGGTTGCTCGCGGGGCCCTACACAATATTAGGCAGGTGTACCAGTTTCTTTGCCTCTTCACTGTATATAACACCTAGACCATCAAAACAATCATGTTCGACAATACTGGACGTACCCTCATATGATGAGAGGTGGGAACACGTGATCCACCCTAGTACATCATCGAACATGATCGTTTTGATAGTGCATGTGTTATGGTGTGGCTACGGTCGCAGGTTCGAATCCTGCCTCGGGCATGGATGTGTGTGATGTCCTTAGGTTAGTTAGGTTTAAGTAGTTCTAAGTTCTTGGGGACTGATGACCACAGATGTTAAGTCCCATAGTGCTCAGAGCCATTTTTTTGTTATGGTGCGGGGAGGCATAATGCTGCGAAAGCGTACTGACCTACAGATCTTTGAACACTGTACAGTCACCAATCAACGTCATTGTGCCGTTTTAACCATTCCCCACATGCGTTTTTCCAGGGGTGCATTCATACCTGACTTCATTCATATAGGCAATTTGAGTGTAATTATTGTCTTTGACTCGAACTGTGATTTCTGTTCTTCTCATTTCTTATTTCGATCAGTTACCTTTTGTACTACACTGTAGTGCGTAATTCTATGTGTGGTCTAAGGTTCGTTGATGTATGGCGCCTGACAGTGACACATCATGCGAGATTTACCTTCGTTCTTAAGTTTTGTGCACCGATGAATTACGAATTAAAATTACTAAATCAAAATCAATAACTAGAAATGCAGTAGTTTTCATCTATACGTGTATATCGACTTCGACGTTAAGTAGTATCTTTGTTCTTATATTTGGCCGCTCTGACGAGGAGAAATTGTAGAGAGACAAGTCTTGTAATGCGATGTGTATAGCGGACGGAGATGTGCCACTGTCAGGTTTGAATATCAGACGTGATTATCAAAATATGGAAGAAGGAAACTAAGAGAAAGAGAAAGTGGAAGAGGGAAAGAGCCATTGATAATGAGAGATAGAGTATATGACAAAGATAACGAGGAAGAGAGAGATAGGGACAGGGGGAAGGAAGAAATGAGAAGGTAGCAGTAAGACAGTGTCAGTGAGACAAAACAGTAGTAGTAGGGCAGAACGAAGGGGGCTATGGCTGTCACGCAGGAAACATAGACAGAGAGCCACAAACAGATAATGACTATGAGATGGGCTGAATGAGTGAGTCAGGAAGGGCAACTGGGTGTGGATGAGCATACGAGACTTACAGCGATGGACTTTGGAATTTGTGGTAAGGTCTTATGGAACCAAACTGCTGAGGTCATCAGTCCCTAAGCCTACATACTACTTAATCTAACTTAAACCAACTTACGGTATGGGCAACACACACACCCATGTCCGAGGGAAGACTCGAACCTCCTACGGGGAGAGCCGCACGGACTGTGGCAAGGCGCCTGAGAACGCGGCTACGCCGCGCTTCAACGATGGACTACTGACAGTGAGTGAGTTGCAGATAAGAAAGTTTGTGGGAGTCACAAATATGTTTTCATACTAAAATTTTTGGGGAAATTTTTAAACGTGCTGAGGAAGGTATCCCACTTTTGAGTAAGACTTTTTTTAAATGAATAGGAAAGTATTTGCATTTTTTGTGCTACGGTAGGAGCATTTTTCCGCTGGTCGTATACCATCAGGTTCTTTCTCTTTATTTTTGGCATTACTTCGCAATATTGCAACGCTGTCGAACACTTGCAAACCTCCACGGTAATGTGATTACACTAAAGTCTCATGTTTTCTTGCGTGGACCCAGGTTGTCCTAGAACAAACGGTTACTGCTAGGAAACGCCAAGTGACCGAAGTAACCCACTCATAAACGAGGTAATGGGGGCGAAGCCCACGGCTTTGAGCAACGTTAGCGGTAATGGCTGTTCCGTAAGGGAGTACACGTCTCGAGAGTCGTAAACACGGACTCCGCACATCCCACTGAAGTTTGCCCGTAAAAGCGGGGCTCGCCGGCCAGCAGACGGTAGTCGCAAAGGCGGCACTCTGCATCATAAGCTCCCGCGTGACAGGCGGCCACTCCATTTCCCGGCGCCCGCTAACTGGAAAGCCATTTTCCGCACGGGCGGGGATTAAAATATAACAAGGTTTTTAATGGGCTCCGGCGTCCGCGCCCGCGACGGGGGTGAAGGCCCGACCGACGGCCGGGTTTTGTACGGACTGCGATTACTCGCATATGCAGCAAGGGAATTTCGGAATTACCGGCAGATTCAGCTGACTCACCTTCGCCTTTGTCGGCGACCGACAAACTGTGCGGTAAGTTGTGCACTGAAGTTCGCGAGACGCTGCTGAAGTAAGCTTAAGGCACGGCCAAAAATATAGTACTTATCATTAAAGTTGCCACACCATGTAGGGTGCACGTAACTTACAATAACGAGTCGAAACATTATTACTAATGCACCACGATACTGAATGTCGCCTGGTGGCGTTGAGTCCACGAGACGGGGTAAAGAAAGTTTACAGGGTTGTCAGAAACAGTTAAAAAAGCTTGAAAGGGTATTGCAAGATATGCTATTCATGAGAAGAAAATTCAATGCTTTGCTACGTTTTCGAGTTAATTAGTACTAAAGCTAGCCAGTCTACATCTACATCTACATTTATACTTCGCAAGCCACCCAACGGTGTGTGGCGGAGGGCACTTTACGTGCTACTGCATTACCTCCCTTTCCTGTTCCAGTCGCGTATGGTTCGCGGGAAGAACGGCTGCCGAAAGTCTCCGTGCGCGCTCGAATCTCTCTAATTTTACATTCGTGATCTCCTCGGCAGGTATAAGTAGGGGGAAGCAATATATTCGATACCTCATCCAGAAACGCACCCTCTCGAAACCTGGACAGCGAGCTACACCGCGATACAGAGCGCCTCTCTTGCAGAGTCTGCCACTTGAGTTTACTGAACATCTCCGTAACGCTATCACGCTTACCAAATAACCCTGTGACGAAACGCGCCGCTCTTCTTTGCATCTTCTCTACCTCCTCTGTCAACCCGACCTGGTACGGATCCCACATTGATGAGCAATACTCAAGTATAGGTCGAACGAGTGTTTTGTAAGCCACCTCCTTTGTTGATGGACTAGATTTTCTAAGCACTCTCCCAACGAATCTCAAGCTGGGACCCGCCTTACCAACAGTTAATTTTATATGATCATTCCACTTCAAACCGTTTCGTACGCATACTCTCAGATATTTTAGAGAAGTAACTTCTACCAGTGTTTGTTCCACTATCATATAATCATACAATAAAGGATCCTTCTTTGTATGTATTCGCAATAAATTACATTTGTCTATGTTAAGGGTCAGTTGCCACTCCCTGCACCAAGTGCCTAAGCCGGCCGAAGTGGCCGTGCGGTTAAACGCGCTGCAGTCTGGAACCGCAAGACCGCTACGGTCGCAGGTTCGAGTCCTGCCTCGGGCATGGATGTGCGTGATGTCCTTAGGTTAGTTAGGTTTAACTAGTTCTAAGTTCTAGGGTACTAATGACCTCAGCAGTTGAGTCCCATAGTGCTCAGAGCCATTTGAACCATTTTTGAACCAAGTGCCTATCCGCTGCAGATCTTCCTGCGTTTCGCTGCAGTTTCTAATGCTGCAGCTTCTCTGTATACTACAGCATCATCCGCGAAAAGCCGTATGGAACTTCCGACACTATCTACCAGGTTACTTATATATATTGTGAATATATATAATTCAAACGATCCGTCAGAAATAGTGTCGCCAAACGTCTACTTCGTTTTGTTCCCGAAAACCGAAAAAGAAAGCAATACATAAACTGGACATGGGATGGCAGTAAGGCTCGAATACGAGTTAAAGACTGAGTAGCCCAGTGCACTATAATCTACGCTGTGAGAGCAATTGATACTAAATGTATCTAACAGACCACTTGAATTTGCGCTCGCAAGGGCCTGATTGGCTAACTTCAACGCTAGTTAACTCGCAAACGGCGCCAAGTATCGAATTTCTTTTCACACAATTATTTCTTAGCAAAACCTACCGCACATCACTCTTACTACCTTCAGACTGTTTCTGACCACCCTGTATAAACTGAGCAGAGAAGAATGGGGAATCTCTCCCAGACCATGAACTCTGTCCCACCAATTACCCATCCTACACTACTGGCCATTAAAATTGCTACACCACGAAGATAATGTGCTACAGACGCGAAATTTAACCGACAGGAAGAAGATGCTGTGATATGCAAATGATTAACTTTTCAGAGCATTCACACAAGGATGGCGCCGGTGGCGACACCTACATCGTGCTGACATGAGGAACGTTTCCAACCGATTTCTCATACACAAACAGCAGTTGACCGGCGTTGCCTGGTGAACCGTTGTTGTGATGCCTCGTGTAAGGAGGAGAAATGCGTACCATCACGTTTCCGACTTTGATAAAGGTCGGAATGTAGCCTGGCGCGATTGCGGTTTATCGTATCGCGACATTGCTGCTCGTGTTAGTCGAGATCCAATGACTGTTAGCAGAATATGGAAGCGGTGGGTTCAGGAGAGTAATACGGAACGCCGTGCTGGATCCCAACGGCCTCGTATCACTAGGAGTCGAGATGACAGGCATCTTATCCGCATGGCTGTATCGGATCGTGCAGCCACGTCTCGATTCCTGAGTCAACAGATGGGGACGTTTGCAAGACAACAATCATCTGAACGAACAGTTCGATAACGTTTGCAGCAGCATGGGCTATCAGCTCGGAGACGATGCCTGCGGTTACCCTTGACGCTGCATCACAGACAGGAGCGCCTGCGATGGTGTACCCAACGACGAAGCTGGGTGCACGAATGCAAAACGTCATTTTTTCAGATGAATCCAGGTTCTGTTCACAGCATCATGATGGTCGCATCCGTGTTTGGCGACATCGCGGTGAATGCACATTGGAAGCGTGTATTCGTCATCGCCATACTGCCGTATCACCCGGAGTGATGGTATGGGGTGCCATTGGTTACACTCTCGGTCACCTCTTGTTCGTACTGACAGCACTTTAAACAGTAGACGTTACATTTCAAAGTGTTACGACCCGTCGCTCTACTCTTCATTCGATCCCTCCGAAACATTACATTTCAGCAGGATAATGCAAGACCGCGTGTTGCAGGTCCTGTACGGGCCTTTCTGGATACAGAAAATGTTCGACTGCTGCCCTGGCCAGCACATTCTCCAGATCTCTCACCAATTGAAAATGTCTAGTCAATGGTGGCCGAGCAACTGGCTCGTCACAATACGCCAGTCACTACTCTTGATGAACTATGGTATCGTGTTGAAGCTGCATGGGCAGCTGTACCTATACACGCCAGCCGAGCTCTGTTTGACTCAACTCCCAGGCGTATCAAGGCCGTTATTACGGCCAGAGGTGGTTGTTCTGGGAACTGATTTCTCAGGATCTATGCACACAAATTGGGTGAAAATGTAATCACATGTCAGTTGTATAATAATATATTTGTCCAATGAATACCCGTTTATCATCTGCATTTCTTCTTAGTGTAGCAATTTTAATGGCGAGTAGTGTATGTACGAAATTAAGACAAAAACTGACCGTACAAACTGATAAAATGAATAGTAAAGACCATTGTCTGCACAATTACGCTGTTATTGCTTGTCTACTGAAAATACAATACTCTGAACTTCCTTTTATACTGTCGGGTCATCGTTTAATACAACCGAGTGGTCAGTTCCACATTAAATGAGGCAATCCGAATACTCATGATCAGATAGTGGGGATTGCTAGACTTTTACCTCGCTATGAGTTTCATGTCACTGAATCTTTGCCACCTACGTCGCATAGGATCGTAAAATAGGGGTGTGGCGAGGTCACGACCTGACAGCGGTGGGTGGAGGCGCCGGCAGCCATCGCCCAGGCGTCCGGGCGCAGACACGGGGCGCCGGCGAAATACGGCAGGCGATTTATTCCGCACGGCGGATTATCCAGGCGGCGTCGGCGGGCGACGCAATTTGCGGGTGGCGGGCTATCGCGCGGACACAACGCGCGCCGTTGTCTTCTGAAAAATGAGCGCGCGCCGCGGCGGAAAACGCCCCAACACGCGCCAGCGACCGCCGATGCCGCCGTGGTCGTGCATACACTATCCCACCCTGCGGTGCCGTACTGTGCTCTGCTATTCCTCATACCCTGCCGTCGTCCTGAAAATGTTGTCGGAATAGTGACGCGGCTCGCAGCCGATTATAGCTAGAGAGCAACACGCTTTACCTGCGGAAGACAGGACGAGGCATTCCTATTCTCATCTCACGCAAATTCGCCAGCGCTTTCCGAGCGCCGCGAGGGGTTAGCCGAGCGGTCTGGGGCGCTGCAGCCATGCACTGTGCGGCTGGTCCCGGCGGAGGTTAGAGTCCTCCCTCGGGCATGGGTGTGTGTGTTTGTCCTTAGGATAATTTAGGTTAATTAGTGTGTAAGCTTAGGGACTGATGACCTTAGCAGTTAAGTCCCATCAGATTTCACACACATTTGAACATTTTTACTTTTATTTTTTATTTATTTTTTGCTTTCCGAGCAAGTGAAGTGTGTACACTGGCGAGAACAGCGCATATCAGAATTAAGTTGTTCTACACGTGTAATGTTCCTCACTTCACCTGGTCCCAGCTACAACCTGCTACTGTACATATATGAGCAGCTGCAGCTTGCAACGTCTGCAACTTGCAGCAAGCATTGGATATATACACAAGGTGTTAGGGGTACAGGGACTGATATTTTCATCATTCTCATCTTCATACGAAGGGCTTACTTCAATAGTGGTGCAGGCCGGGGTCGCCGAGCGGTTCTAGGCGCTTCAGTCTGAAACCGCGCGACCGCTACGGTCGCAAGTTCGAATCCTGCCTCGGGCATGCATGTGCGTGATGTCTTTAGATTAGTTAGGTTTAAGCAGTTCTAAGTTCTAGGGGACTGATGACATCAGAAATTAAGACCCACAGTGCTCAGAGCCGTTTGAACCATTTGCACGGGGTCCCTGGTTCGATTCCCAGCGGGGCAGGGATTTTCCCTGCCTCGAGATGCCTGGGTGTTGTTGCGTCGTCTTCATCATGATCATTCATCCCCATTACGGTAGGAGGAAGGCAATGGCAAACCACCTACGCTAGGACCTCGGCTAGTCGGCGGTGCGGGTCTCCCCCATCGTCCCCTACGCTTCTTGGAGTATGAGACATCATCATCATCATCATCATCATCGTACAGGTTGTAATTGGTCGACTTACAGGTATTTTTATTGGTGCCGGGGGACGATGTACTGAACAACATTTCATCAGTATTTACTTCATTTGCTGACTGATAACGGTAGCTACTAGGAGTATTGTGTTTTGAGGTTGGTTAGTACCTCAAGCTACATGTGACAACAGGAAGGCATTAATGCTTATTTTCCTCTGGGCAGCAGATCAGTCGCTGAAGTGTGGATACGTGGATTCAAAATAGTTAGTTTATACTACAGGGTAATCCACTTAGCAATTGTGATTGTATAGAAAACGTCAGGTCGTAAAGGTTGCGTCGTGTCTGTGGGAAGATTGTTTGACGCAAGGAAAAACTAAAAGACACACAGATGTGTGTACATAACAAGGTACCACATATGCAGATATCTGTGCTTACACCAATTACACCCTGTTTTATGCACTGTTGTCGCCAGTGGTACATATCTTACTTAGTCGGGAGGTGCTGATAGTCTTGCGTATGATGTGGTTAGAAATGTCTCCTCCCGTCGTTGCAGAGTAATAATTTAATTCTGATTGATTTTTTACCGCAATCATCCATGTTTCTGTGAAAATACCTTCGCAGCAGCGTAGAAGCCTTTAATATGAAATAAGCAAAACCTAGAAGGCAACAATCCTCAGACGCAAATGTGCTGTGATGTGGTTGCGGTCGGTGCGGGAACAGCACAGCACAGCGTCGTTCTGCAGCTCTTCCACAGCATTCAGCGAGTCCATACACGACGTGCGTGTCGGCCAAGTCTTCATCATCAATCCTGCATGTAGTACTGTTGTATATTACTGTTAACGAGCAACTAACAGCGCTGGAGAAAGTAACCTTTGACAGAACCAACAAGTACTGAATGCAGACAGATGTAAGATTGGTATTACTGTCGTCAGAAGGATGTAGCGTGATCGAATGAACATAGGGCACACAGCGCATGCCGTCAACATTTGCACTGTTCTACATCTACATTTATACTCCGCAAGCCACCCAACGGTGTGTGGCGGAGGGCACTTTACGTGCCACTGTCATTACCTCCCTTTCCTGTTCCAGTCGCGTATGGTTCGCGGGAAGAACGACTGTCTGAAAGCCTCCGTGCGCGCTCTAATCTCTCTAATTTTACATTCGTGATCTCCTCGGGAGGTATAAGTAGGGGGAAGCAATATATTCGATACCTCATCCAGAAACGCACCCTCTCGAAACCTGGCGAGCAATCTACACCGCGATGCAGAGCGCCTCTCTTGCAGAGTCTGCCACTTGAGTTTATTAAACATCTCCGTAACGCTATCACGCTTACCAAATAACCTTGTGACGAAACGCGCCGCTCTTCTTCGGATCTTCTCTATCTCCTCCGTCAAACCGATCTGGTACGGATCCCACACTGATGAGCAATACTCAAGTATAGGTCGAACGAGTGTTTTGTAAGCCACCTCCTTTGTTGATGGACTACATTTTCTAAGCACTCTCCCAATGAATCTCAACCTGGTACCCGCCTTACCAACAATTAATTTTATATGATCATTCCACTTCAAATCGTTCCGCACGCATACTCCCAGATATTTTACAGAAGTAACTGCTAGCAGTTACTGCACTATTTTCAATATAATACATATGAAAAGCTAACTGGAGCAAGAACGGAAACGAATTACAGCAACTCTGTAATGAGCCGCCGGAGACCGTATGTTCTTGAACAACCTCTGCAAGTTTGTCGGCGAAATTCTCGAATTCTTGTTTGGTCTCCCAATCCCCCCACCCTCCCCCTTATATATATATATATATATATATATATATATATATATATATATATATATATAGAATAAAGATGTACAGTCATTTTCAGAAAAAATAGAACACCCTAAACGACTAGAGATAGGACATTCATATACACAAGACATGTACTTTAGTATGTTCTCCAGAAATGATAAGCATTTCAGTCACCTCTATTCATCATGTGTCCTGTTGCCTAGTAGGCAGAGGGTCCGATCCATGCGTGATGGTATAGACGCTTATAAGGTGGGAACGGCGTCCTGTGGTACAGCCATCCATTCTGCATTCACCTGGTTCCGAAGTTCATCTGTGGTAGTCGGCATTGTCTTCACAGTGCTACACCCGTCGTTTCACCATATCACACACATTTTAGATTGGAGACAAGTCTGTCTACCTTTCATATTTTCTAATTTTGATCTCTCCAATAATACTGTACTATAAACTGTTTCTTAAATGAAGCACATACAAGTACTACAGTATTTTCTAATGTTGAACGTAACAATCATGATGAGATATGTCTGAAGTATTCATAAAGAATAATAATCATTTAAAAATAAATTACCTTGTGTGAGGTAGAAATATCTACATAACTTATTAATGTGGAGACGTTAACTACACATATCACAATGAGTAAGCGGTACCACTTGTAATATTTTAAAAACGCGGTCGCTGACAGCACGCCAATGGACTGGAAAGCAAGTAAGGGTGCAGTGAACGGAGATGAGTGGAGTTAACGTTCAACGGCAAGATACGTCTTTGAAAGTAAAATAATGAAAAAGATTGTATTGTAATTTCTGAATTAGTATTAAATATTTGCTTGAGTTTTGCGTAAGACGTATTGTAATTTATGTACAGCGGTTAGGAAGCCAAACAAAAATGTTCAAATGTGTGTGAAATCTTATGGGACTTAACTGCTAAGGTCATCAGTCCCTAAGCCTACACACTACTTAATCTAAATTATCCTAAGGAGAAACACACACACACCCATGCCCGAGGGAGGACTCGAACCTCCGCCGGGACAAGCCGCACAGCCCATGACTGCAGCGCCCAAGACCGCTCGGCTAATCCCGCGCGGCGAAGCCAGACAACATATCACGAAGACTAAAATTAGAAAATAAAAATAACCGGACAAGCTCGACTAGGAGTCGAATCTGACGGCTCCGTACAAACCTAATGATGCATGCAAATGATAACAGTTAATAATAGCTCAGAGGTCTGGTGCACGTCTTTCTATTGGACGCCACTTTAGCGACTTGGGTGTCCCTACCAACCCCAGATATCCAACCGGGGAATGGGGATCTACAGTTTCACGTGGAAACCGAAACACGTGCTGTTTCTGGCGACGCCTCACATCGTTGAGAGATGAAGGCTAGGTTAAAACGGAGAGTAGAAAACCCGTGGTCCGACCGAGATCAGATCCCGCGACCTATTATTCACATGCACGCGCTTTACCGCTTCTCTACAAGTCACGGGTTGTCAATCTTTTACACCTACAGCCCAATTTTTTAACGCTGTTAGCAGTAAAATATTCCAATTGCCTACCGGTGCCACAGTAATGGTGATTTATAAAGTAAGAAAGTAACTTTACTGTGGAAGTTTTGTAAAGCACAGTTACAGTTGAGTTACAGCATATGATGGTAATTTACCTATACCTATACATAAAAGGCTTGTTTGTGTACGTACAGACCTTTTCTTTATGGCCACCCATTGCCACTCACTCGTGGTTGCGGTGGTAGAGAGCTCTTGGTCTCCTGCTGTTAGTAATGGAGTTTGGTCGCGGTGTGTGGCAGTGGATGAGTTTGGCGAGCGAAATTCCGCGAAATATGGATGCCATTGGATCGCCACATTGTATACCGTGATTCGTCACTCCACACAATTTTTTTCCACTGTTCAATCGTCCAATGTTTACGCAACTTACACCAAGCGAGGCGTCGTTTGACATATACCGACGTGATGTGTACCTTATGAGCACTCGCTCGACCATGAAATCCAAGTTTTTTCACCTCCAACCTAACTGTCATAGTACTTGCAGCGGGTCCTGATGAGGTTTGGAATTTCTGTGTGAAAGTCTGGATAGATGTCTGCCTATTACACATTACGACCCTCTTCAACTGTCGGCGGTCAACAGACGAGGCCGGCCTGTATGCTTTTGTGCTGTACGTGTCCCTTCACGTTTCCACTTCACCATCACGCCGGGACCAGTGAACCTAGGGATGTCTAGGAATTTGGAAATGTCGCATACAGACGTAGGACACAAGGCACACCCAACAACCTGACCACGTTCGAAGTCCGTGAGTTCCGCGGAGCACCCCATTCCGCTCTCTCACGATTTGTAAAGAATACTGAGGTCGCTGATATCGAGTACATGGCATCAGGTGGCAGCACAATGCAGCTAATACGAAAAAAAGTACGTTTTTGGGGGTGTCCGGATACTTTTGATCACATAGTGTATATGCTCCGCAAGGCACCTTACAGTGTGTGGTGGTGGGAGCCTTGCTGTTGCAGACTGCAAGAGACGAGAAAAAGTCAACCTGGTGCATTTTATTGTTTGAAGTGCAGAGCTTTTGCTCTCCCAACCTGTAAAGTGGCGTCCGGGAATAATAGATGACCTGCGGTAGAGCGTTCGCGGTCACACTGCGGTGGACGTCGGCAGGCTGTGACGTCACAGCTAGGCACTTGGGGGCGTGGCCGGTTGGCTGGGCGCTCGGTAGTAGGTGCCTGAATCTTTCATCACGGCGCGCCGGCAGTCACAGATAGGGGCTAACTGCCGCGTCACGGCCAGATAATCTTAATTAAAAGAGCCGAGTGGCGTTAGAGGGCCGGCCAGCCACGGCGTAATCACGAGCCGGCTCTTGTCTCCTGCCGGAGAGGCCGCAAAGCAGAGTGCGTGCGTGGGTGGGCGGTGGGCAAAGGGAGCGAGCACCTTGGTGCGTCGCCCGCTGAAGGGCCAGGCACACCCGGCGGAGGTTAATTAAATTAACGCTTTAAAAACTAATAAGTTAACCTGAGGAGTTTCATTACAAAGTACAACCGTCTGCGGCACGTATTACACTCCAAATCGTGGTTACATTTGAGTTGATAAAATCAGAAACCCCTTATGTGTAGTACCAAAAAATTTTCAGGAGAAGCAATAACTTCAGTTGCCGAGAAATATCCCACATTTTCTACTACACGGTATGTTATTCTAGAGCCAAAAGGTTGCACATACAGTGTGACAATTATTGATACGCCTGCTATCATTGGCGATGATGTGGCGCAGACGAATACAGAAATTCTGCATGACCCGTTGAAGTGTCGGAACATCGATGCTGTCGATGACATCCTGAATGGCTGTTTTCAGCTCAGCTATGGCTTGGAGGTTATTGCTGTACACCTTGTCATTAATATAGTCCCACAAAAAGGAGTCACATGTGTTCAGATCCGGAGAATATGGGGGCCAATCTCGGTCGATGCCAGTGGCCTCTGGGTGCCCCAGAGCCTGAATGCGGTGCCCAAAGTCCTCCTCCAGGACATCAAACAGTCTCCTGCTTCGATGGGGTCTAGCTCCGTTTCGCATGAACCACGTCTTGGCGAAATCAGATTCAAATGGCTTTAAGCACTATGGGACTTCACATCTGAGGTCATCAGTCAAAAAGGGTTCAAATGAATCTGAGCCCTATGGGACTTAACATCTGAGAACATCAGTCCCCTAGAACTCAGAACTACTTAAACCTAACTAATGTAAGGGCATCACACACATTCATGCCCGAGACAGGATTCGAACCTGCGAGCGTAGCAGCAGCGCGGTCCCGGACTGAAGCGCCTAGAACCACTCGGCATCAGCGGCCGGCTTCGAAATCAGGGCCACTTGGGATAATGGGGATCAAATCATTTTCCATAACCTTCACGTACCGTTCCGTAGCCACCGTGCCATCAAGGAATATCGCACCGGTTATTCTGTGACTGGGCATTGCACACCACGCCCTCATCCACTGTGGGTGAAGAGAATTCTCGCTCGCGAAATGTACATTTTGAGTCCTCCAAATGCGCTAATTTTGCTTACTAACGAATCCATCCAAATGAATGTGGGATTCATCGCTAAGCAAAACCATTCGTGCGTACTAATTCCCATCATGGCCCGGGGCCAACCGTGGAGTTTGAACGTCCTAAAGCAAACCGTTCAGAAGATATGACGATTTTATTTCATACAGTTCAATAATTGTCACCTGCGCCTATTATAGGAACCGAAATATGTACAACCACTGTACATGAGGAATATCTGCAAAAAAAGTGTGGTCATGAGGGTTACTGCGTCAAGTAAATTTCAACAAATGACGTTTTAGTGCGATTTATTACTGTGTCAGTAGCAAAATAGTGTGTAACATGTCCTTCAGTGTAAACCATGAGGTTTGGGGGAATCGTCCTTCCCCTTGTACATTGTGTTTCTCAGCCTCGCTTCCTTTATAATATCACATTTACGTTTGCTGCGATCACCTTTCCTTGTCTTTCTCCGTGGTTCTGTATCACTCATATTAGAAATGCCTTAACAACTCGGAAGAAATTGTTAAACAACGTAATAATGTAATGAAAACTGCGTGTAAAATTAGTTGCCCTACAGTCATATAACGTTTATATACAGTATTGACTGAGAAATGTTTAGCAGTCAGGTTCAACAGCCTTAGTAAATACAGTAAACTACGAAGGAAACCAACGAGAAATCAAAGAGAATGTCATTGCCACTCATTTTATTGTTTTGTTCAGAAACGTTTCATGTCCAGTGATATGAAGCTCTTCTGAACAAGACAGCAAACTTTACCATCTATTAACATAGAAATGATTAAATAGACATGAGGTATTTGTGTCATAACCAGTGTCGCTACCTTCAAAGATACATAACCCACCGTTATCTCATTTTGCAAAAAAAAAAAAAAAAAAAAAAAAAAAAAAAAAAAAAAAAAAAAAAAAAAAAAAAAAAAATCGCGGACATGACGGGTCTCTGATTTTATCGATTTATTTACAGGACATCGTAGAAGGAAAAATAAAAAATATTGCGTATTAAACCTCTTTTTCTGTGCACAGCGAGAACTTGTGATAGTTCGTATCAGTGGCGACCTCTTCCACTAACAAGTGAAATCCAAAGACAGGTGACGAAGTATCGTGTATCATGGAAACATCCGACTTGATCCTACGTGTAGGTGTGTGTCATTAATTGAGTTTGGAGATTGATTAACACTGAGTTCCAATAACGTCAAAAATAATAATTTTAAATGTTTTCTCATAATCAACCTCTATGATCAAGTAGGCAGAATACAATGTAATGATGGAATCAGGAAAGGTTACCAGAAAAAAAAGAAAAGTTCATCCAAGTACTTGCCCTCCCTCTTTTTGAGTACTGCTGTGCAGCATGAGATCCGTATCAGAGAGGATTAATGGAGTACACCGACAAAGTTGAAAGGAGACTTGCACGTTTTGTACTATCGAGAATTAGGAGAGAGAGTGTCAGTGACATACAGGATTCGAGGTGGACATCATTAAAACAAAGGCGTTTTGAGTTGCGGCGGAATCTTCTCACGAAATTTCAATCACCAACTTTCTCCTCCGAATGCGGGAATATTTTGTTGATGCTAACATACACAGCGGGAAACGATAACCATAATAAAATAAGCTCGCACGGAAAGATAAAGGTGTTCGTTTTTCTGCGCCCTGTTTGAGACTGGAATGAGGGCAAATTATTGTGAAGATAATTCGATGAACGTAAGTGTGATTTGCAGAGTATCTGTATGGGATGTATATGTAGATGTAGAAGTATGAATATTGGCTGCAAGTCTCGGAACTTAGGTAGTTGCGCACAGTTCAAGCGGCTTTCGCCAGCCCACTACGAGGTGATACGTACTGAGGAACCACTTAGCTCATGCTCACTGACAGCAAATTGGAGGTAAAAAGCAACGCAGTAACATATAATCCATATGCAACCAGCCTCAACGTCGTATACAGAGTCCCTCTAACAACAAGCAGGGCAGAGTTCGTCCGAGTACGAGACTTCTGCCGGCTGTAGTGGCCGTGTGGTTCTAGGTGCTACAGTCTGGAACCGAGCGACCGCTACGGTCGCAGGTTCGAATCCTGCCTCGGGCATGGATGTGTGTGATGTCCTTAGGTTAGTTAGGTTTAAGTAGTTCTAAGTACTAGGGGACTGATGACCATAGATGTTAAGTGCCATAGTGCTCAGAGCCTAATGTTACGAACTGAAATTTGAAGGAAAGAATGACTAGTATTCAGCCAATAAAGCCCGATTCTTCAAAGAATCGAGTTATTGAGTTAAATATTTTACTTCAAGAACGTAAGCAAGAAAAAGTTCAGGAAATGTTTGAAATTATGCTTATAGTTTGACGGAAGTTGCTAAGTGTTCTCTTTATTACACACTGGATTAATACAGTCTGAGCAATTTGCTCTCCATTTCGAGCAGAAGCTAGTTTCTCACGCATCTAAATGTTTATGACGTCATATCATCGGCACCATGTATCGTAATGTGACATAATTTTGCAGGCACGCTCGATGATATATGTAGACGCTGCCTCCGAGGTGTGTTGCTGAAATATCGGAAGTGGCTGTCCGAGGACGAAATGTTGCACGTAATATTACTGTACTGTGTTTTTTGTGGTTTTGTAAAATATCTGTAAATAGTCGATGAGTTTAGAAACTATTTTTGACTTCCCACGCCTTGTGCGTTTAAGTATTGTTGTAGTGAGTAGTCAAAATATTCTAACAGAGAGAGAGTGGAGTTGAGACGTGTGTACAGTAAGCATAGACGGAAATGAATATTTTACAGTGTTAGTGTGAATTTGGTACTTGTGGTGCGAAATTCTGTGTTAATGGGTGGTGAAAAGTATGTAATTTGAGTTGAAATTAAAATATGGGCTTGATATTAAATATTCTGTCAAGTGCAGAGTCAATGTGGAACGGTGGAAAAATATTAGTGGGGAGTTTACATTTGGCAATTTACATTGCGAGTAGCGTTACTAGTAAAGAAGTAATAAATTAAAACGTCATGCCTGATGTCGAAGTTCCATTACGCGCCATTTTAAGCAAAAGCTCGTTTCTCACGCAACTAAATGTTTATCACGGGGCATATTCCTGAACTGTGTGTCGTAACATGAAATACTTTTGCAGGTACATTCAGTGGTATATGTGGACACTGTCTGCAAACAGTGTTGCGAACAGAGTCGGTAGCAAATAAGATATAAATTAAAACGTCACGTCGGATGCTGGAATTGGACTGCACGAAGAGCGAAAACTTTTTTGCTTTCGTCATTTTGTGGCGAGTGTCAGTGAGAAAAAGCCCCGTAAATGTATGAAATAGTGTGTAAATTCTGCTGGAAGTCGCTAAGAGCTCTCATTCCCAAATTCTGAATGAATGTATTCCTAGTATTTACGCTGCCTCAGACGAAACACACAGTTTCTGAATGTAATACTTGTCTAACTGCCCTGATTGTGCAACAGAGGATTGTACCTCTTAGTGAGTAGATTATGAGGGCAATTAAAATTTTAAATTTCGGTCAATGACTACACGAAATATAGAGAAGTAACGTCTGTTCCCCCGGAAGCTGTTAGATAGGCAACCTACAATTGTTATCGGTATTCCGGGACAACGGTTTAGTAACACAGATTTCAGCTTTCACGTGTGACAAAAAGAATCAAATCAAACAATAGTTACAATTTACAATAAGTAAGCCACTATAAGGTTAAGATGGCAGAGAGAGAGTACTATTAGCATTGAGTGGCCTGTAGATAGCGATGTCCAGTATTTTAACATATTAGTAATTGTGCTACACTGAAAGAAGACGAGTACTCTCGGACCACATATAACACTAAAAATAACCGCTGAGAAAAAAGGGGACAAGGGGCTGTAGCAGACAGCAGACATATACACTGAACCGCAAAAAAAAAAAAAAAAACTGATACAGGCATATACATATATTCAAGTACAGAGATATGTAACCAGGCAGAGTACGACGCTGTGGTCAGCAACGTTTATGTAAGATAACACATGTGTGGCGCAGTTGTTAGATCGGTCACTTCTGCTGCAGTGGCAGGTTATCAAGATTTAAGTGAGTCTCAACTTTGTGTTATAGTCGGCACACAAGGCATGGGGTACAGCATCTCCGAGGTAGCGAAGAAGTGGGGACTTTTCCATACGATCACTTCACGAGTGTATCGCGAATATCAAGAATATGGTAAAACATCACATCTCAGACATCGCTACGGCCAGAAAAAGATCCTGCAATAGCGGTACCAACGACGACTGAAGAGAATCGTTCAAAGCGACAGAGGTGCAACCCATCCGCAAATTGCTGCAGAATTCAGTGCTGGGCCATTAAAAAATGTTAGTGTGCGAACCATTCAACGAAATGTCATCGATAAGGGCTTTCGGAGCCGAAATGCCACTCGTGTACCCTTGATGACTGCACGACACAAAGGTTTACGCCTCGCTTGGGCCCCTCAACACCGACATTGGGCTGTTGATAACTGGAATTGCTTGGTCGGACGAGTCTCGTTTCAAACTGTATCGAGCGGATGGACGTGTATGGGTATGAAGTCAACCTCCTAAAACCATGGACCCTGCACGTCAGCAAGGGCCTGTTCAAGCTGGTGGAGGCTCTGTAATAGAGCGGGGCGTGAGCAGCTGGAGTGACATGGGATCCAACTCTAACAGGTGAAGCGTATCTGAGCGTCCTGTCTGATCACCTGCACCCGTTCATTTCCATTGAGCATTCCAACGGACTTGAGCAATTCCAGCAGGACAATGTGACACCCCACACGTCCAGAATTGCTACAGCGTGGCTCCAGCAAAACTCTTCTGAGTTTAAACAATTTCTCTGGCAACCAAACTCCCTAGACGCGAACAATATTGAGCATATCTGAGATGCCTTGCAACGTGCTGTCCAGAAGAGATCTCCACCCCGTCATATTATTACGGACTTATGGAGAGCCCTGGACTATTCATGGTGTCAGTTGCCTCCAGTACTACTTCAGACATTAGTCGAGTCCATGCCACGTTGTGCTCGCGGGGGCCGTAGACGATATCAGGCAGTTGTACCAGTTTCGATGGCTCTTCAGTGTAGTTAACACATTTCAGTAATTTAAAATGTATTAATGTATGATTTATTTTTTGTAAAAAGCAAGATGGAATTAATTTGATGTTTTATACACTTAATTTCATTAGTTTCATAACTGTACATAAAAAGAATTTTATGGAATTTTTCCCGATTTTGCGAGAGATGCTCACTTTACGGGCCGCGTTGGTACTTGGTTTGGACATCGTGTGGGCAGCGGGTAAGACACCCCTGCCGTACACCATAGCATCTCGTCGTATTATACAGGCGACGACTGGCTGCTGACTTCTCAAAGTAAACGTTGTGCTCTACTTCCGGGAGCTCTCGCTACAGCGCTAAGTGCTCTAGGCGTTAGAGTGAGGAGATCGCTAACACGATGATGCCACGAAGAGGGGCTGGGCACTGACTACGCGGATGCGAGGTGTGTGACTGCTCCAGGACGGCGATCAAAGTGGGGATGAATGAACCTGCTGAGTCCTATTTAAAAGCTCAGTCCCAGTACCAAAACCAGGATAATATTAGTGTCGGCTCTATTTTCTATTGCCATCCTAAACGTCTCTTCTTACTAAAAGCTATGTCCATCTCACAAGCGAGTTATGAGATGTTGTTATTGTTGTTGTGGTCTTCAGTCCTGAGATTGGTTTGATGCAGCTCTCCGTGCTACTCTATCCTGTGCAAACTTCTTCATCTCCCAGTACTTACTACAACCTTCATCCTTCTGAATCTGCTTAGTGTATTCATCTCTTGGTCTCCCTCTACGATTTTCAACCTCCACGCTGCCCTCTAATGCTAAATTTGTAATCCCCTGATGCCTCAGAACATGTCCTACCAACTGGTCCCTTCTTCTAGTCAAGTTGTGCCACAAACTCCTCTTCTCCCCAATTCTATTCAATACCTCCTCATTAGTTATGTGATCTACCCATCTAATCTTCAGCATTCTTCTGTAGCACCACATTTCGAAAGCTTCTTGTACAAACTATTTATCGTCCATTTTTCACTTCCATACATGGCTACACTCCATACAAATAATCTCAGAAACGACTTCCTGACTCTTAAATCTATACTCGATGTTAACAAATTTCTCTTCTTCAGAAACGCTTTCCTTGCCATTGCCAGTCTACATTTTATATCCTCTCTACTTCGACCATCATCAGTTATTTTGCTCCCCAAATAGCAAAACTCCTTTACTACTTTAAGTGTCTCATTTCCTAATCTAATTCCCTCGGCATCACCCGACTTAATTCGACTACATTCCATTATCCTCGTTTTGCTTTTGTTGATGTTCACCTTATACCCTCCTTTCAAGACACTGTCCATTCCGTTCAACTGCTCTTCCAAGTCCTTCGCTGTCTCTGACAGAATTACAATGTCATCGGCGAACCTCAAAGCTTTTATTTCTTCTCCATGGATTTTAATACCTACTCCGAATTTTTCTTTTGTTTCCTTCACTGCTTGCTCAATATACAGATTGAATAACATCGGGGAGAGGCTACAACCCTGTCTCACTCCCATCCCAACCACTGCTTCCCTTTCGTGCCCCTCGACTCTTATAACTGTCATCTGGTTTCTGTACAAATTGTAAATAGCCTTTCGCTCCCTGTATTTTACCCCTGCCATCCAGATCCATTAGTTTGGCATTACTTGGTTGCTCCTAACCACCAGCTATCTGCCAGGAAGATATTACTGCTCTCCAGGCGTCCTTAATCAAACCAAGGAGGATCTCCAAGGGACACTGCCACGATAGGGGCCACCAATTTTTCAATTTGGAAGCCACTGAATGAAAATTAACAAGGACCAAAATGACTACCGTGCCGTGGGAATTTTGATATGGAATATTTTTCTCTGCGCCCTATCGAGGAAAATCAAAAGGAAGTTTTTATCATTTTGATTTCTAAATCATTCTCTAGCAAAAATAAATACAGTATCGAAGACTACCTGGCTTTACATAATTAAATGTTAGATCGTCCACTGTGTGCACCTAGGGTACTGGTGACAGGCAAAAAGTATTCTTCTATGGTTTTTACCATCATTGTTTCACGAAAAGGATAAATAACCCTACAAGTATAGGAAATGTATTTCCAATTGTGAATATGAACAACCATCGGCTGTATATTGGAATAACAGCAGTAAAGAATATGTGCTGGATCGATAGTCGAACGCGGATTTCGGGCTTTACGCGGACGGTCTCGTTAAACGCATTGGCTATCAGTGAACGAATCACGGCCAGATCCCAACTTTTGTATCTCGTCGTTCACATGTCACAACCTGCACTCGCACGTTACGTATATCCCCGTCCAGGAAGGACGAATTTATTGAGAGTCGGGGGCCAGGTAATGGCGAATATATACGAAATAGCAGTGCCTGTGTTATTTAGAAGTACGATGCAAGTGCGTACTGCTTAAGACACCATTGCGTACAAAAACAATTGTTTTCTAATAGAGTAATTTTTGTAGATTTACTTACACCTGCCGGTAACGAATAGTGTGCACGATTCCAAATAAGGTGAACTATTTTTTGATTCAAAAAGAGAGGGAATAAAGATTTACTATCTAGTCCAATAGGGACGCCTGCAAAAATTTATTCAAGAGGGGGCACGGTTCTAAAAGTGTCGTTTTTTATGTAGCTGATCAAATGAGTTTCGGAACGTACGTACTCCAAGAACTAAACTTGACAGGGAAGACACAAAACATGTTGTACGGTATCTTAAAACTAATGAATTGAATCCAGATTTAGAAAAAAGTAGAGGAGGTCAGAAGGTCAATACTACTGAATTTATTGTAAAAATGAAGTAGCTCTGAAGCACTTAACACCAGAATAACAGGTCAGAGAATCTAGTGTGTACAATTTGACGAACATGTAAGTGCTTGTTTGGATGATGTTGAAGCTAATTTAAGTAATTTCAGCAATAAAGCAAATACCATTGAGGGTAGCTTTTGTGAGCATGGCCTTAGGCTGTCACATGTAGAACAAAATATAAACACTGGGGTTAACAGTGTTGCAAGTCATAATGAGTTCGAATCGTCTGGTATTGTGTGCACTAATTTTATGAATTTTTTGAAAGATTTCATTCTGTGGGATACGTGGATCGTAAACAATTCTGGACTGACTTCTGAAACGTAATATCGAAGTTATGGAGTGATAAGAAGATGAACAGTTTCATATATCCTAAATTTTTGGGAGAGGTTTAGACGTGGTGGATAAACATCAATATGATCAATATGAAGGTTTGGGGGACGAAAGAAAGCACCTTTGTTTGACTATTGGAGTAAGCAGATACAAATGAAGCTATAAAATAGTTTTCGGTTTGGAGAAAATTCGATACCAAGACGGAAACCGTAACAAAGTTTACTCAGAAGTGAATTAATAATTTGTCTTATCAGACTAATAAATTAGACCCTGAACAGTTTGTTATGGGGTATCTACCCAGCATTCTTAACGTAGAATTTATCGATACCTATTATATTTTATTGACATATGCAAAGATTCATACATACATACATACGTATATACATTTTTATGATTTGTGTGCATTTACTTCTGCATAGTTTTTTAAAGTCCCTCTCAGTGGAAAGTGGAACAGAAAAATATGCGCTTGTGGCTAAAGCCGCGTTTTCACATTCAGCACCACTTTTACATTTACGCGGTCCAATACCATCGTCCGAAAGCCTGACCTCGAATGAAAGTTACGTAACAAATCATTTGCGGCTACAGAACTAAAAGTGATGCAAGAAGAAATAAATCAAGTGTCAGGGCACAACAGTCAGGGAGCATTTCATTCCTGGCTGTGACTGCTAAAAATTCGCCCTTATAAGTTGTTTAGTCGTTGTTATCTACAATATGCAGACCATGCCCTATATTCTGACTAAATACAACGTGGAAAAACTTTGACAAACTTACTTCACTCTGTACGTTTGTGTTGTTCATCGCTCAATGAAGTCCGTGAGAAAAGGCGACAGAACGTGCTATGTTTCACTCCCGTACAGATTTAATACAAGTCAGTGTAGTTATACAGAAAATGAAACTGCCCTGTTTCGGACTACTGATTCAAAGTAAGTAGCATTTTAAATACTCACTGATGCCCGATGAACACAAGCGATCAGATTGGATGAGCTGACACGAGAAAAAAAGCCACACTTCAGAGAACACATTCATAGAGTAAATATTCTTCTATCACGCTTCAGAGTGCGTATATGGTACTCCAGTAAGTTCACTAGCTAACAACACTTTCACACGGGCTATGGAGCGTCTAAAACGCCTCCTCACTCTATTACGAGCGTAATTGTTTACAGTCGGATAGTTAATCATCAAACGGCTTGCAGTTTACGTGACCATCGACATTTGTGCTAGAGATTAATGGCAGACCGTTTCTGACAGTGGTGAAAAGGACTGGTAGGAATCTGGCGCGTGAGGTGAACCGCGTGTACAAGGCAAATTACCGAGCATTAGGACGGCTCTCGCATCGCAGGCTTTTGGTAGCCCGCCGACATGCATTTAACGCTCGGGCTGACTTGAATCGCTCTCTCGACAACGTGTGTCAAATCCGAAACGTCACAAATGACGTGCGTGCCAGCGAAAGCCATGGGAGAGAGCTGTGATTGCATATTAACATACACCGCATTTAGATAAAGGAAACACAGCACGAATATCTGAAAAAGAGTAGTTTTAAGAAAAATAAATCTGCTGAAAATATATTTATAATATCTTTCTTCAGCAAAATAAAGCACTTGCGCTAAGGATTTTACTCACTGTAAGTAAACTCACTATCATATCAGTTGTTTACATGAATGGTTTTTTTAATGCTCCAGAAAATAAATATAGGAGATTTCAAACGGCAAGATTATTTTTCAGAAATATTATTACATTGCTTCAAAATTCCTGACGTAAATCTGCAGACAGTACTTCCCTTGTTTTCGTTTGGATGGTTCCAGCTTCTCACACTTTAATACATTTCATCCAAGAGAGTGAATGATGTTTGAATCATAGGAAGAACAAGGAATCCAAGTTATACACCTCGCCCTTTAGTCACCTACATCACGCATCAACAGAACTCTTAGTTGTGAAATAGGACAAAAAGTATTTAAATGCGAATATTACCATGACTGCTATTGATAGCAAATGAAACAACAAGTTTACTGTTACCAATCACTGTTTATTTGTATCCACAAAGCGTTTCGAAAGTTTAAACATCCATCATTAGGTGGATTTACTTGTGTTGCTATGACGTGTGTGTGCGTGTTGTGTTACAATTTTGGGGTAACTTCTGGCATTATCTCCAGTGGTAAAAGGCTCATATCTCTGTAACACATCGCATCGAAACTGTCATATTCTGTAAACAAAGATTACCTGTAGTGTGTTACAACAGAGAAACGAACCTGTCACCATTGGAGACAGTGCCTCAAGTTATCCCATGATCGTAACACGACACACACTTATGTCATACTAACACATGTAAACCTATCTGATGATGGATTTTTAAACCTTAAAACGATTTGGGGATGCAAATAAGCAACGGTGATAACAGTAGACATATTGTTTCAGTGGACAAAATGTATCTTCACCTGTTAGCGATAGTCGCTGAAGTAAAGCAATAAAGCACTGTTCGAAATTTTTAAACAGTTTTTTCCCTTTGTATACTACACAATTATTTTAAATTTATAGCCGGCCGCGGTGGTCTAGCGGTTCTAGGCGCTCAGTCCGGAACCGCGCGACTGCTACGGTCGCAGGTTCGAATCCTGCCTCGGGCATGGATGTGTGTGATGTCCTTAGGTTAGTTAGGTTTAAGTAGTTCTAAGTTCTAGGGGACTGATGACCACAGATGTTAAGTCCCATAGTGCTCAGAGCCATTTGAACCATTTTTTAAATTTATAGCCGATGTCCGTCCGAATGTTCATTGGGGCATCGCGTAAAAATTTGAAGTAAATCGTTCATATACATTGCATATGTTACGTGTTAATTTACGTATTATGTGTATTAAAAAGAGATGTATGACAATAGCCGTGTATTCACATGCAATGTTGTTTCGAAATTTCAAAGCAATCGGTGAAGAGGCTTCGTATTTTTGAGATTTTGAACAAACGGACACTTATATTTTGATTTATATAGATTATTATTATTATTATTATTATTATTATTATTATTATCACACATTTTGCTCCCTAGCACTGCCGATACAATTCACTTACACAGAAATGACATAATGACGTACGTTTAGTGATACAGAACGTCTTCTCATCATACATACGATGAAGGAAAATCATCATCTGTAAATGCAAATAGTTTTAGAAGGTGATAAGAACAAAGTCGAAGGAAAGACAGTCGAGATGTCACTGTGAAGTTAAGTTTGCTTTGGGGGGAGTTGCACGAGGGAAGCTCTACATTAGCTAAGACAACCGTACCAAAATGTTACACTTAGCGAAGAAAGTGTAATTATACCTATGTAGGTATGATTGCGGTTATTAAAACACTGACTAGAGATGGCTTCCTGATAGTCTGGTAATTTTATTAACAGAAAAACTCTCAAAAATTCGACATTAATTTGATGTAGAAATCTTATCGAGACAGCTAACGCAGTCGGAGGGAACGCAGCTTTCCTACAGCCAGTTTACGACTGACCTAATTCAGACCTCGTTGCTATCTCCGGATCTTTATTCATTTCAGAATTTATGGTGTATCCGCAAGAGCAAAGTAAGTTAAAGGCCAAGAGAGGAAATAAAAGTGGATGGTGGAAGAAGAATTGTCCACTATTCAGTCAGAATACGCTATAAAGAATAAGAAAGAGCTGTGTAAAATAAGTAGCAGGAAGAGAAGTCATCAAACAAGGCATTAAGAGAACTGTTTATTTCTGTAAGACAGCATTGTTATTACTTGACATCCAGGTGAATGGTTAGTAAAATGGAACCCAATTATGTTTCCTTTGTTATGGTTTCGCATGTTTCCTTATTTTACAAACATTGTATATCGATAAAATACAGTATGTAGGTTGAATACAAAATTATCGGAAAATCATAATTAATACGATTTATTGTTAAATATTAAGGAAAAACTAACGTCGGTGGCAACATGGTGGAGAGACATAGTACTATTTTTTATTTTAAATGGTTTTTGTTAAGGTATGTTATTACAAAAAAAAATGGCTCTGAGCACTATGGGACTCAACATCTTAGGTCATAAGTCCCCTAGAACTTAGAACTACTTAAACCTAACTAACCTAAGGACATCACACACACCCATGCCCGAGGCAGGATTCGAACCTGCGACCGTAGCAGTCCCGCGGTTCCGGACTGCAGCGCCAGAATCGCTAGACCATCGCGGCCGGCTATGTTATTAAAGATCGCGAGATGAACATAGGGGTTAACTCAAAGCTCAAAGCTGTGTGAATTCCTAAGGGACCAAACTGCTAAGGTCATCGATCCCTAGACATACACAATACTTAGACTAACTTAAAATAACTTATGCTAAGAACAACACACACACCCATGCACGAAAGAGGACTCTAACCTCCGGCGGGTGGGGCTACGCAATCCGTGACACGGCGCGCGGCTAGGGGGTTAGAAAAATGTAAAGATTAAGTATCGTTATGACTACCCACAACACAGACAAATCTAAATAAATGAACCAGATGCTTGCACATCATGGATACAAGCGTCTGAAGTACTAAGATTCGTGAAGCAAATATTAGACTGAAGGTTGTTGTTGTTGTGGTCTTCAGTCCTGAGACTGGTTTGATGCAGCTCTCCATGCTACTCTATCCTGTGCAAGCTTTTTCATCTCCCAGTACCTACTGCAACCTACATCCTTCTGAATCTGCTTAGTGTATTCATCTCTTGGTCTCCCTCTACGATTTTTACCCTCCACGCTGCCCTCCAATACTAAATTGGTGATCCCTTGATGCCTCAGAACATGTCCTACCAACCGATCCCTTCTTCTGGTCAAGTTGTGCCACAAACTTCTCTTCTCCCCAATCCTATTCAATACTTCCTCATTAGTTATGTGATCTACCCATCTAATCTTCAGCATTCTTCTGTAGCACCACATTTCGAAAGCTTCTATTCTCTTCTTGTCCAAACTATTTATCGTCCATGTTTCACTTCCATACATGGCTACACTCCATACGAATACTTTCAGAAATGACTTCCTGACACTTAAATCTATATTGGATGTTAACAAATTTCTCTTCTTCAGAAACGCTTTCCTTGCCATTGCCAGTCTACATTTTATATCCTCTCTACTTCGACCATCATCAGTTATTTTGCTCCCCAAATAGCAAAACTCCTTTACTACTTTAAGTGCCTCATTTCCTAATCTAATTCCCTCAGCATCACCCGACTTAATTAGACTACATTCCATTATCCTTGTTTTGCTTTTGTTGATGTTCATCTTATATCCTCCTTTCAAGACACTGTCCATTCCATTCAACTGCTCTTCCAAGTCCTTTGCTGTCTCTGACAGAATTACAATGTCATCGGCGAACCTCAAAGTTTTTATTTCTTCTCCATGAATTTTAATACCTACTCCGAATTTTTCTTTTGTTTCCTTTACTGCTTGCTCAATATACAGATTGAACAACATCGGGGAGAGGCTACAACCCTGTCTTACTCCCTTCCCAACCACTGCTTCCCTTTCATGTCCCTCGACTCTTATAACTGCCATCTGGTTTCTGTACAAATTGTAAATAGCCTTTCGCTCCCTGTATTTTACCCCTGCCACCTTTAGAATTTGAAAGAGAGTATTCCAGTCAACATTGTCAAAAGCTTTCTCTAAGTCTACAAATGCTAGAAACGTAGGTTTGCCTTTCCTTAATCTTTCTTCTAAGATAAGTCGTAAGGTCAGTATTGCCTCACGTGTTCCAGTGTTTCTACGGAATCCAAACTGATCTTCCCCGAGGTTGGCTTCTACTAGTTTTTCCATTCGTCTGTAAAGAATTCGTGTTAGTATTTTGCAGCTGTGACTTATTAAGCTGATAGTTCGGTAATTTTCACATCTGTCAACACCTGCTTTCTTTGGGATTGGAATTATTATATTCTTCTTGAAGTCTGAGGGTATTTCGCCTGTTTCATACATCTTGCTCACCAGATGGTAGAGTTTTGTCAGGACTGGCTCTCCCACGGCCGTCAGTAGTTCCAATGGAATATTGTCTACTCCGGGAGCCTTGTTTCGACTCAGATCTTTCAGTGCTCTGTCAAACTCTTCACGCAGTATCATATCTCCCATTTCATCTTCATCTACATCCTCTTCCATTTCCATAATATTGTCCTCAAGTACATCGCCCTTGTATAGACCCTCTATATACTCCTTCCACCTTTCTGCTTTCCCTTCTTTGCTTAGAACTGGGTTTCCATCTGAGCTCTTGATATTCATACAAGTCGTTCTCTTATCTCCAAAGGTCTCTTTAATTTTCCTGTAGGCGGTATCTATCTTACCCCTAGTGAGATAGGCCTCTACATCCTTACATTTGTCCTCTAGCCATCCCTGCTTAGCCATTTTGCACTTCCTGTCGATCTCATTTTTGAGACGTTTGTATTCCTTTTTGCCTGTTTCACTTACTGCATTTTTATATTTTCTCCTTTCATCAATTAAATTCAATATTTCTTCTGTTACCCAAGGATTTCTACTAGCCGTCGTCTTTTTACCTACTTGATCCTCTGCTGCCTTCACTACTTCATCCCTCAAAGCTACCCATTCTTCTTCTACTGTATTTATTTCCCCCATTCCTGTCAATTGCTCCCTTATGCTCTTCCTGAATCTCTGTACAACCTCTGGTTCTTTTAGTTTATCCAGGTCCCATCTCCTTAAACTCCCACCTTTTTGCAGTTTCTTCAGTTTTAATCTACAGGTCATAACCAATAGATTGTGGTCAGAGTCCACATCTGCCCCTGGAAATGTCTTACAATTTAAAACCTGGTTCCTAAATCTCTGTCTTACCATTATATAATCTATCTGATACCTTTTAGTATCTCCAGGGTTCTTCCATGTATACAACCTTCTTTCATGATTCTTAAACCAAGTGTTAGTTATGATTATGTTGTGCTCTGTGCAAAATTCGACCAGGCGGCTTCCTCTTTCATTTCTGTCCCCCAATCCATATTCACCTACTATGTTTCCTTCTCTCCCTTTTCCTACACTCGAATTCCAGTCACCCATGACTATTAAATTTTCGTCTCCCTTCACTACCTGAATAATTTCTTTTATTTCATCATACATTTCTTCAATTTCTTCGTCATCTGCAGAGCTAGTTGGCATATAAACTTGTACTACTGTAGTAGGCGTGGGCTTCGTATCTATCTTGGCCACAATAATGCGTTCACTATGCTGTTTGTAGTAGCTTACCCGCATTCCTATTTTCCTATTCATTATTAAAACTACTCCTGCATTACCCCTATTTGATTTTGTGTTTATAACCCTGTAGTCACCTGACCAGAAGTCTTGTTCCTCCTGCCACCGAACTTCACTAATTCCCACTATATCTAACTTCAACCTATCCATTTCCCTTTTTAAATTTTCTAACCTACCTGCCCGATTAAGGGATCTGACATTCCACGCTCCGATCCGTAGAACGCCAGTTTTCTTTCTCCTGATAACGACATCCTCTTGAGTAGTCCCCGCCCGGAGATCCGAATGGGGGACTATTTTACCTCCGGAATATTTTACCCAAGAGGACGCCATCATCATGTAATCATACAGTAAAGCTGCATGCCCTCGGGAAAAATTACGGCTGTAGTTTCCCCTTGCTTTCAGCCGTTCGCAGTACCAGCACAGCAAGGCCGTTTTGGTTATTGTTACAAGGCCAGATCAGTCAATCATCCAGACTGTTGCCCTTGCAGCTACTGAAAAGGCTGCTGCCCCTCTTCAGGAACCACACGTTTGTCTGGCCTCTCAACAGATACCCCTCCGTTGTGGTTGCACCTACGGTACGGCTATCTGTATCGCTGAGGCACGCAAGCCTCCCCACCAACGGCAAGGTCCATGGTTCATGAGGGGGGTAGACTGAAGGGTCTACTCAATATGTGGGTCATTGCACACGGAGCCCTTCCTTTGATAGCCGGCCAGAGTGGCCGAGCGGTTCTAGGCGCTTCAGTCCGGAACCGAGCGACTGCTACGGTCGCAGGTTCGAATCCTGCCTCGGGCATGGGTGTGTGTGATGTCCTTAGGTTAGTTAGGTTTAAGTAGTTCTAAGTTCTAGGGGACTTATGACCTAAGATGTTGAGTCCCATAGTGCTCAGAGCCATTTGAACCATTTTGAACCTTCCTTTGATAAGCAAGTGATTGTAAAAGTTAGCAGCGGTGACCAACTAGACACCGCAACGACCACAGGGAGACAACACCCAAGAGCCAAAAAACATTATGACCATTGCCTACTGCGAGACTGAATTTGGGTTGGTGGCGTTCTGTCCGTTTCATATGTTAGTATTCAGTCAGCCTGTCTTGTATGCAAGAAGAGCACCGACGAATAGGGAAACATTCTACCAACGACAGAGGTAGCAAGTACGGCAATCCACACAGATACACGACTTTGAGAAATGGCAGATTGTTATGTACCGGCGTCTGAGAACCGTCTCCGAAACGGTGAAGCTTGTCCGAGGTTCGCGAATTACTGTATGGAGCATCTATGAAGAGTGGTTGTAGGTCATTGAATCCACGACTTGGCGATGGTTTGCTGGGCGTCCACATCCTGTCAGAGAACGAAGTGTTCGGTAGAATGTCTGCTCTGTGAAGTAGGATAGGCGGCAATATGTGTCAGGTCTGAGGACACAGTACACTGCTGGTTTAGGTAGAAGAGTTTCCGAGCACACCTTTCAGCGCACGTTGTTGAACATCGAGTTGCAGACAACCTCTACACCAGGGCTGGGCAAATAGCGTGGGCGCTCGCAGATGCCCTATAAGGTCTGCCCGCGGCTCCCCCCACTCTGCCAGCCTGCAATACCCCCAACACCTACTCGCCTAGCCACTCACGTCATAGCACCGCGCGGAGCAACTCCGTCCGTTTACTTCTCGTCTGTTCCATTGTCCATGTAGACATCGCGTTCGGCGCTTGTGATAAAACAGAACTGGTGGGTGGAAAATGGCTGAAGAGGAGTTAAAATCGTTGAAACGGAAGTCCTTTGAACCCACACTCGTTAATCCACAGTGGGAAGAAGAGTAGTTTTTTTGTTGGAACGCAAACCGGACCTCAGTGTTTGATTTGCAAGGCAACATTGTCTTCACCGAAGAAGTACAGTGTGAAGCGACATTGTCAACTACTTCACGAGAAGGATGTAGTCGGTCTGAATAATGGAAATGGAAATGAGCGTTTGGCGTCATTGGCTGGGAAGCCCCTTGCGGGGCAGGTCCGGCCGCCTTGGCGCAGGTCTTATTACATTCGACGCCACACTGGGCGACCTGAGCGCCTAATGGGGATGAAATGGTGATGAAGACAACACAACACCCAGTCCCTGAGTGGAGAAAATCCCCGACCCAGCTGGGAATCGAACCCGGGACTGTAGGACGGCAATCCGTCACGCTGACCACTTTTTTTTTAAATCTCATTTTGTTCGCTTTTTGTTCGTTGCATCTGCTTGGGGCGGACGTCTATGACATCCGTTTAAGTTCGTTGTTGATCGATTAGCTCAGTTTTTTTTATTACAGAGGGCTGCCAACCCTCTGACCGAACACGCTGAACACTCAGCTGTCGGTCCGGACGGTCTGAATAATGAAGAAAGAAAACCCAAACTTACTGAACTGAAGCAGAAAAGGAGACGGAGGTACGTATACATGTAGATAATTATGACATTGATTCACATTATTACTGTTATTAATAATATGTTATATGGATTTTCGTCACTTTCACCTTCTCCTGTATGTATTTACAGGACGAAAACCTCATCATCCACAACGATGCAACGATGTCAGTAAGCTATCATGTAGCTCTTAAAAAAGGTAAAACATCACGGGCCTTCGTCGATGGAGAATTTGTGAAAGAATGTTTTGTTGCTCTCGCAATAATTTTGGGCCCAGCAAGTCTTCCTGTTTTGAGAACGGTCTGCAGGGGCACTAAAGAAGTGGCACACGATGTGGAAGCTCAATTCAGAAACAGGATTTGGTTTTCTTTTCATTAGCATTGGACGAAAGCACTGATGTATGTGATGTTGCTCAACTTGCAGTCTTTTTGTGTGGAGTTGATGCAGAGTTTAATGTGATCGAGGAACTCATCGATTTGGTGCCAATGCGTTACACAACAACGTCCGCCGATGTACAGGGTGTCCCAAAAAGAATGACCCGATTTTAAATAGAATTATTTATTACGAAGAAGGGCTTAACACCAACAAATTGCATACTAAATTACTCAGAAAAGACAGAAGTTTATAAAAAATACATCGTAAATGTTCAATATGTTCTCCATTGGCTGCACAGACGACATCTAGCCGATAGCCGAATTCATCCCAAACTGATCGTTTGGTGTCTTCTGTCGCTGAAGCTACAAATGCTGATGTTCTGGTTTTTAGTTCATCCATGTCACGAGGTAAGGGAGCAACGTAAACACATTGTTTAACATATCCCGACTGGAAGAAATCACATGGTGTTAAGTCATGGGACCTAGAAGGCCAAGAGTGTAAAGCCTGGTCTCGCAGTCCTGAACGCCCTACCCAACGTTGAGGCACGTTGGCATTGAGGAAACTGCGCACGTTGTTGTGCCAGTACGGTGGTGCTTGCTGATACGTGAAATTGTCAGAGTGAAGTTTTGGGAATAACCAGTTCCGCAGAATTGCAAGATATGATTGTCCTGTTACAGTTTCGTCCTCAAAAACGTAGGGTCTATAAACCTTGCTTTGCGAAACAGCACAAAAAACATTCACTTTTGGTGAATCACGTTCTTGTTCAATTGTTTGATGCGGATTTTCGAGCCCCTATATACGCACATTATGACTGTGAACCTTACCGCTAATATGGAAAGTTGCCTCACGCTGAATATCAACCGTGGCATAAATGTCATCTTACATGTCCTATAGAATAGCATTGCTAAAGTCCACTCGCTTAAATTTGTCAGTATCTCGAAGACCTTGTACCAGTTGTAATCGGTATGGTTTGAGGGCTAATGGACACCGTAACACACGCCACGCTGTCATGCGCAGTAACGCAAGTTCTCGGCTAGCATGACGCGTATACTTGCGGGGACTCCGCTCAAATGCTCGTCGGCTTTGTTCCACTGTTTGTTCAGGAACGCGTGGGCGGCCAGGACTTTTGCCTTTACAGAGGCACCCTGTTTCTTCAAACTGTTTTACCACCGTCGAATGTTCTTTGGTGATGGTGGTTAAGCTCTAAATGGAATATGAAACGCCTGCTGAACTGCGATCACTGACTGAGTACGAGTAAATTCAATGACACAAAACGCCTTCTGTTGCGCGGACGCCATATTGCGCGGGACTGACTGCACGCTCCAGGTCATCGCTCGTAGCGACATCTAGCGGATTTTTTCTGAAACTCTAGACCATGCCGTTAACATCTAGCGCTGTTTCAGTTACCTAGTGACATTTGTCTCAATATTATTACAAGTAAAATTTGGGTCATTCTTTTTGGGACACCCTGTATTTTCGTGCGTAGAACATATAATAGAGAAATACGAGCTATGTTGGAAAAAAAAAAACTTTCATCGATTGCAAGAGACGGGGCTCCTGCAATGAGTCTGGTGTCGTTGCTTTAATACGAAAAAAGTTGAAAGCTGTCGGTCATCTAGAGGGTTGGATCCCCTCCTTCGAAAGCGTCAGATTGCAAAGCCTGGGCTACTCTCAGGGTGGAATCTCCGTCTTCGAAGATTGTGTGTGTCTGTCTGTCTGTCTGCCCGCTGCTGTCGCTGTTCGTTCGTTCGTCCGTCCGTCCGTCCGTCCGTCCGTCCGTCCGCCTGCTGGCTGTCCATCGCCGTCGTCGCAACCGCCGCCGCTGCCGCCGCCGCTGCCGCCGCCGCCGCCGCCGCCGCCGCCGCCGCCTGCTGTTCGTCCGTCTGTTCGCCGCCGACGCCGACGCCGCCTGCTGTTCGCCGCTGCCCATCGCCGACGCCGACGCCGCCTGCTGCACGTCCGTCTGTCCGTCGCCTTTCGTCTGCAATGAGTACTCCCACCTCCACCGTCATCTACACCTCCCCCTCCCCCTCACCCACAGTCACTTCCTGGAGTGCCGCCTCTGGCCTCCCTCCTTCCACCTCCCCTTCCCTTCCTCCACTTACCCACCCCCCTATCTCCTCCCCTGCTGTATACCCACACCTCTACACCCTTCCTCCAGCCTCCACACCCTCAACAGCTCCCACTACTACCCCCGCCCTCACGTACGCCTCTGTTGCCGCCTCTGCTGCCGCCCCTCAGGTGGTTGGCTTCCCCTCTCTCACCGACCCCGTCGCTTCGTCTTCTGCATCTCCCGCACGCATCACGTTGCGCCGAGCCACCATCGCCACCACTGAACCAGCTGCTTCTCCCGGTGCCTCCACTACGCCACAGGGATCTGCCACCCGCCACCTCCCTCTCCTCCCCGTCCCTCTCCCCTCCTCCCAGCCTCCAGTCTCCAAAAAACCCCAAAAGCGCGTCCTTACCGACTCTGCTCCCGCCACTTCCCACAAAAAATCAACGCCACCTCCCCCTCCCCCTGCCGTCACCATGGACACCACCCCTCCTCCTGCCACCCCTACCTTGGCCCCCACCCTCCACACCTTTGTCCTGTCCACTCCCGATCCTAAGTTCCTCGACGCTCGTACCCTCACCAAGGAAATACGAAAGTACTTACCTGGTGCTCCCATCTCCCAACTCATTCCCCGCAGGGACTCAGTCCTTATCAAGTCCCCGTCCCCATCATTTCACACAGACCTCCTGCGAAAACTCCCACGAGTTATGTTTGGCCCCCACGCCTCTCTGACACCCTTCCTTTCCGCTTCCCCTCCTCGTCAGCCCCAGCCTCCCCGTCGCCCCCCCACCTACACCGCTGTGATCACCAAGCTCAGCCCGGTGATCACAGAGGATGAAGTGTTGGTAGAACTGAACTCCCATCCGGACTTGGAAATCCGCTCTGCTCGCCGTATCCACAATGCCTCTGGTCCCACCTACCTCATGCGGGTATTCTCAGAGTCCGCCCCGTCCATAGACCATCTCCTCACCCAGGGTGCCCTGATATACCACCGTCGCCACCCTGTTGAATCCTCCAAATCCCCTCCCCAATCCTACCGTTGCCAACGGTGCCTGATGTACAATGACCACCTGACTCCCAACTGCAAAAACCCCCCCACCTGTCCCCATTGCAAGGCCTCCCATTTTCTCAAGAACTGCCCCAACCTCGCTGCTCCTCCTTCCTGTAATACCTGCAATGGCCCCCATCCCACATACTCCCACAAATGTAAAGCTAAACCCCCTCCAGCCACCCCTGAACTTACAGTCCCAGTTCGTCCCGTCGATCCTCCTGTCCATCCTAACAATTCCCTCCGTCCACCCCCCACGGCCGAGGACATCATCCGGTTCATTACCGTTGTACTCCAAAACATTCACCCTTTTCAGCGCCCGCACACCTTCCAACAAATATCCCTTGCTGCTCGCTCTGTTTTCCACCTGAACACCTTCGCCACTTACTCCCACAACCAAGCCCACTTCACCTTCACCCGCCTCGACACCCTAGTTTAAGTCTCTTCCCTTCCCTCTCTTCCCCCCCTCCTTCCCGTCATGGCGCGGCACGAGTCTCGCATCCTCTTCCAGAACATTCGCTCCTTCCGCTCCAACAAATACCTCCTCATGCACACCCTCTCCCACCACCAGGTCGACACCTTCCTCTTGAACGAAACCTTTCTCCAGCCCCACCATTCTATCCGCTCCTCCCCCTATATCCTCCACCGCACTGATGCTCCTGGTCCTCGTGCGCAGGGTGGAGTCGCGATTGGCCACCTTAAGCATATCCCCGTCCGGCCACAACCTCTCCTCAATGACCCCACTGAACACCTTATCCTTAGCGTCTTCTTCCCCTCCCTCACCATTACCTGTGCCACCATCTATGTCCGCTCCACTGCTCCTCTTCCTTATGACTTCATCTCACACGTTGACCACACCTTCTCCACCTACGTGATTGCCGCCGACCTCAACGTCCATAGCCGCACTCCTGCTGCCCTTCGGCGGTGGCATCAGTTCCTCTCCACAATCCAGGGTGACCTTGTTCCCATTCCCCAGCACACCCGACCCGAAAGTAACACCACCCCCGATGTTGTCATTGCCTCCGCCAACCTCCTTGGGCGTATCACTGTCGCCGTCCTTGACCCCACAGGTAGCGACCACCTCCCTGTCCTTCTCACCATAACGTCTGCAAACCGCCCCCCTCCAGCTCCGCAACCTGCACCCCCTCCCAAGGTTGTCCATGACTATCGCCGTGCCAACTGGGATGCCTACCGGGACTCCATCTCCACCCAGGTCGAGAGCCACCCTCTTACCTATCGCCATCCTGACGACATCATCCGCGCCTCGTCCTTCCTTCAGACGGTAATTACTGACGCCGTGAAGGCCCATGTTCCTACTAAAACCATCCACCCACACCGTCCCACTCTCCCTCCGCGGGCTGTCCTCCTCCTCCGTGAATCCCGCCGCCTCTATCGCTCCTTCCTCCGCACTCGTGACAGGGATACACTCCAACGCCACCGGCAAATACAGCGACACGTACGGAACCTTATTACAGCAACGAAGCGCCGGGACTGGCGCCAGACCTGCACACGACTCAATGCCACCCTCCCTATCAACTCCTCCAAGTACTGGTCTGCCTTCCATCGTCTTACTGGTTCCCTTTCCGCTCCCCACTACCCCCTTCTCCATAACGATCGCCCCCTTCCAGACGACCTCAGTAAGGCCAACCACTTTGCTTCCCACCTTTCCGAGGTCTTCTCCATCCCCGATGATCCCCACTTTGATTATTCTCTTTTCCCCACCGTCATGGAACGTGCTGATACCTCAGTCGCTCCACTTGCTCCTAGTCTCCAGTACTTGGGACAGTTGCCCCCCTCCGACGTCAACACTCCCATCACAGCACAAGACATTAAACTTCTCCTCCAGTCCAAACGCAACACGGCCCCTGGTCACGACTGTGTCACCTACCGTCACCTTCGAGAAAGCCCCTATTCCTTCCTAACTGTCCTCGCCCATCTCTATAATGTCATCCTCTCTACTGGCTTCTACCCTGACCTGTGGAAGACCTCCCGCGTCCTCCTCTTCCTCAAACCCAACAAACCCCCTTCTGCCGCCTCTTCCTATCGTCCCATCTGCCTCACCTCCGTCTTCAGTAAGGTCCTTGAATCCATCCTCTCCCACCGTATCCATCGGCACCTTGCTCAACACCACCTCCTCCCCCTTACCCAGTGTGGCTTCCGACCCTCCTTCTCTGCTGACGACCAACTCCTCAACCTTGTTCACCTTCTGTCCCTCCAGCTCAACTCCCGTCGCTCCGCCATTTTTGTTTCCCTTGACCTCCAAAATGCCTATGACCGTGTATGGCATCCCGGTCTCCTCTTTAAACTCCAAACCTACGCCCTGCCTATCAATTTTGTCCGTCTGGTCGCTTCCTTCCTCTCGCACCGTCCTTCCTATGTCACCCTCCACAACACCAACTCCCGTCTCTTTTATCCCACGGCTGGCGTCCCCCAGGGTTCTGTCCTCTCCCCTCTCCTTTATCTCTTGTATACAGCTGATATGCCCAAGCCACCCCCACCAGTTCACCTTCTCCAATATGCTGATGACACCGCCTTCCTGGCTCTCTATCCTACCCTTCAACGGTCTCAACGTACCCTCCAAACCCACCTTAACCAGTTCACCACTTGGTGTAACCAGTGGCTCCTCCGTCTGAACCCCTCCAAAACCCAGGCAATCATCATAGGCCGTACCACTCGCTCCTTTCGCCTCCAAGATTTCTACCTCACCCTTTATGGTCGTCCTATCCAACTCACCCCCACCCTGAAATACCTTGGCCTCACCCTTGACCGACACCTCACCTGGACCCCTCATCTCCTGACCATCCAGCAGAAAGCCCATTCCCGCCTCCGCCTGCTGAAACTCCTGTCCGGCCGGACATGGGGATTGCATCCTTCTACCATCCTCCACACCTACAAATCCCTCATCCGTCCTATCCTCTGTTATGCCAGCGTCGCCTGGATCTCCGCCCCCACCCGCTTTTACAAGGCTCTCCAAATCCTTGAACGCCATGCGCTCCGCCTTGCCTTCCGTATCCGCCTTCCTTCCCCCACACGGCTCCTGTACGAACTGATCCCCTTCCCCCACCTCCTCTTGTTCCTCCAACATCTCCGCATCCTTTACATTGTTCGCAGGGTTGATCCCCCCCACCCTCTGGTTTCCTCCTTCCTCTCCACCCCTCGCCCGTTGCCGCGCCTCTATCGCTGTATCCCTCCCTCTCTCCACCTCCACACCCTCCATCTCCTTCATCAGGGCAATTTCCAACGCCTCCCCCTCCCGGATGACGAACTTCGCCGTGACATATACCCTTCCTTCCAACTCTAACCCGGCCTTGTTCCCCCCCCCCCTCCCCAGGGCCCCCTTCTCCTCTTTCCTCCTTCTCCCAGAGCGGATTCTCCTCCATCCCCCCCTCCCCTGAGACCCTGCACCCCATACTTGCCTCTCTCCTTCCCACATCCCTCCCTACCTGGCCCTCTTCCGAGCGACCCCCATTCCCCTCCCCCATCTCTTCCCCTCCCTCCCTTCTTCAGGTCTCCCTCATCTCCTTGAACCTGGCAGATCCTCTGTATTGATCATCATCAGTGTGCCACGTCGGTGTTGTGTTTCGTGCTATTTCTCGTGTGCGTCCAGAGGTGTGATTTTAATTGTGTACTGCCTTGAGGTTCGCCGTCAGTGTGCTATGCCATCCGTCAACACCTTCATGCTCCAGTCATACTGTGCCTTGTGTTCTTTTAATCGTCGCAGAGTGTGGCTTTTTGTGTGTGCTACTTTTAAACAGTTTTTTTTATCTCCATTTTACAGTCACCCCGTTTTTTTTTTTTTTTTTTTTTTTTTTTTTTTTTTTTTTTTTTTTTTTTTTTTTTTTGTATATTGCCTTCCATGATGTTCTCCCTTTTGTATATCTCTGTTCGCCTTCTTCTCTCCTTTGCTGTTTTTAAATGTCTTCTATTGTTTTGTTCTATGTCTTTCGGCTGAAGAGCAGCGCATATGCTGCTGCCAGCCCGCCCCGATGGGGAATTGAAATACAATAAAGAAAAAAAAAAAAAAAAAAAAAAAAAGCTGTCGGTGTCCAGCAGGAACTATCAACAATAAATTGCGTTCTTCACCGTGTTAATTTTCTAGCAAAATCTGCCATACTAGTTGGACGTGGCTATAAAAACAGTTGAAATCGCTCGGCTTGGGACACAGACAATTCAACTCGTTCCTGGTAGAACTAACAACAATAAATTGCGTTCTTCACCGTGTTAATTTTCTAGCAAAATCTGCCATACTAGTTGGCGTCATGGACATGGCTATAAAAACAGTTGAAATTTTCAGATCGCTCGGCTTGGGACACAGACAATTCAAATCGTTCCTCGTAGATCTCGAGTGTGAATATGCTGATGTTCTGTATTTTTTGTGAAGTACGTTGGTTGAGTCGAGGTGTTGTTTTACAACGATTTTTTTTTTAATTTACGTGAAGATATAGCGTTATTCATGGATGCGAAAGGAAAACCGGTAAAAGAATTGGACAACCCACAGAGGATTTTAGACCTTGCGTTCGCAAATGACGTAACAAAGCATCTGAATAGTTTGAATGTAGCTTTGCAATGTAGAAATAAGGTAATTAGAGAAGTATTTGACACTATTTTGGCATCCACGAGAAAACTAATTCTGTGGGCAAAGCAGCTGTCAGAAATGTCATGTGTACACTTCCCGAGTGTTGCAGTAGTTGTTAGTGAAAACAATTTGGAACAGGAGAAGCTCGAAGACATTTTGATGGGTTAGTAACTGTGTTACAGTCTCTCGAAGGCATTTTTGATAGTAGATTTGAAGACTTAAATCGAATGGAAGGCGATGTCAACCTTTTTGCGACTTCTTTTGCAGTTAACGTTAAAAATGTGCCTTCTGAAATTCAGTTGGAACTCATTTACTTTCAATGCAATCGTGTGTTGAAGGAGAAATTCTGCACTGCAGAAACGTTGGAAAGCTTCTACAAATATTTCACACGTGAACTGTTTCCATTGTTTCTTAAAATAGCTGCTCGTGTGTACTGTTTTTGTGGAACAAAATACTTGTGCGAAAGTGTTTTCTCCATAACGAAGCCTGCCGGTTTGGCCGAGCGGCTGTAGGCGCTTCAGTCTGGAACCGCGCGACCGCTACGGTCGCAGGTTCGAATCCTGCCTCGGGGATGGGTGTGTGTGATGTCCTTAGGTTAGTTAGGTTTCAGTAGTTCTACGTTCTAGGGGACTGATGACCTCAGATGTTAAGTCTCATAGTGCTCAGAGCCATTTGAACCGTTTTCCATAATGAAGCCGACAAAATCGAAACTTAGGAGTAATCTTGTTGATGTTCATCTGACAGGTGCAGTGCGCCTAATGACCAGTAATTTCACACCAAATATCGAGATGCTAGTTCAAAATCACTTTAAGAACATCCAGGATGATGTAAATTAATGGATATCTCCTATTCGTACGTAGTACCTCTTCTCTGAACTACACACGTCTGTGTAAATATAACGTAACATTTAAAACACAAATGTGTTTATTTCTTAATCCTTTACATCTGTATCCTATTTGTGGCCAGAAAGCAGAACGTGTTAAAATGGTTCGAAACTGTTTTTCATCCGTACATGGCCAACCGTTGTATGGCACAGGATACGCAAACTTCGGGTAAGCACGTTTTACATTTACATCCCACACAGGTATGTTGTGCCACATATGATTGGCCTCCCAGTAACCATGTACTGGTGTCGAGTTCATGGACGCCACATCCGTGTGAAATGACCTCGGACATATGTGTGTTTCACCTGCACTTCGTATATTAGCTTGAAGTTACAATTAAATCAGTACCATTAGCTGCTGATGGGCGTTGATATACATCAACGGGGATAATTAAAAATGTGTGCCCCAACCAGCACTCGAAACCGGGATCTCCTGCTTACATGGCAGATGCTCTGTCCACCTTTTTTTATTGTTCTCATTTTGTTCGATTTTGTTTGCTGTATTTGTTCGGTGCGGATGTCCCGTGACATGCATTCAAGGTCAGTGTTGAGCCGTTGACTCAGTTTTTTTTTTTTTTTTTTAATTACAGAGGGCAGCTAACCCTCTGACCGACCACGCTGAGCTACCATGCCGGCGTCCATCTAAGCCAGCGAGGGCACAGAGGATAGTGCGACTGCAGAAATTTATTGCCGGCACGCTCCCCGTGAGACCCACATTTTCAACCTATAGTCCACACACACTACATTCGTAGTGCCCCTGTCATTATACCCGTTACCCGCGGCAGGCAATCCACCGAGTCCCGTAAGAGTTCAGGCGAATCGTGTGCATCCGCACTGAAGAAGGTCATCAGTCGGTTAGCCTTAAACGATATGAAGATGGCATCTGTTCTTTCGGACATGTCTAGTAGTTGCGGATAAAAACTGTGTTTTAAGATCGGTGACACGTAAGTAAAAAATAGTGAAAGGCAGAGATGTTCATTTAAAAGCGCGCGCGTGTGTGGGCCGCAATTGTAATTAATAACTAAAGATTTTTTGCTTTAAAGTGAACTGACTAGCCGAGGAAATGCATATGAAAAGTTTATTCCATTGTTCATCTTATAAGCTCATGTTTTAAGATCCAGCGAGTCTTACAGTCATTAACGTAACAAATAATTTCCACTGAAGATTAATATTGTTAAAAAAGAGACAACTTCACAAAAGCATTTAATTGTAAATCAAAATTGAATGAAATATCATTTTGATTAAGGCCCACCGCGCAAGTCGGCAACAATCACCACTACTAATCAATGTGTGTAGTAAATAATAAATTAAATTACGACGGCCGACGGACGCGAGAAGGTATGGAGTATTTTTAATATTTTGGAAGACGATTGACGATTGTTAAGGAGCCATAAGAATGTTCCAGTTTCAACCCTGTTAAAAACCTGCGTCAAAGTGACTTTTAAATCATTTTCTTGGAAGAAAAACAGGTGACTACACCATGATTTTTTCCCCTGAGAGCTAGAGGGGTATGGGCGTCCTTGCTGTGATATGTTACGAAATGCTGAATAAAAAAAAGTGTCTTGAAGAGTGGAATCACGTAACATTATGTGATTAACTGACGAAACAATTGAAACTGCCGATTGTCAGATAGCCTCTGACTTCGAATTACGGAAATTTTGCAGTTCTGTCTGTAACAACAATTGCTTCGATTTATCGAACAACTGGATTTCCTCGAATTATCAAGATTTCTTTTTTCAAGGGCTTGACAATAAGTTCGATTTATCGATAAATTCTATTTGCCAAATTTCCAATTAGTAAGTTTTGACTGTACTGAATACAATACTGCCTTCAGACCACCTTGAGGCTTAGCTTTCTAGATAAGTTAGTAACAGGAGTAGGCGATGCGAGGAATCGATACTGCAGAACCGTTGCGTGCGCTGATTACGGAATTTGGCGGTCAGCCACGAATAAGCAGATTACATCCGCCCCTCACCCGCCATCCTAATATCACTACAGGATACCAGTATCCAGTCACTATTTAATTTCGTACTTCCGTGTCTTGTCAACTCTTATCGATGTAGGAGCGCTGCCTTGCAATAGTATTTCGAGGGAACAGCGTCGACAGTGCGGCCTGCCGCAATCGATACTTGGAAAGAGGGGATTTCCCCTCCGAAACGTCGCCGCTCCCCCCTTAGCTCACAGGTCGTGAAATCCTGTTGTTCTTCCATTACTGGCCAGGTTTGCGCCGGCATAAATTTTTCCTCGCAGCATCGCGGCTACTGTCAACTCACGGGCCATGCTCTTTCGCATTTTTTTGCACTCAATGATGAAGCCACCTATCTAGACACACTTTTCCACTTTGGCACGCAATAAGTTCTCCACACAGGACCGCAACTCTACGCAGGCTGCTTTGCCTGTTGTGAATAATTCGTTATCGCTGCTAGAGACTCAGATGGAAATTTATGCCGTCTCTTGGGTCGCAAGCTTCATTTGCCCCTCCCCCACTGCCAACCCCAATCTACTTGAATTATAAAGTTTTCTTCTACTGCAGCACATCAGACAGTTGCCAGCCCGACTTCAGAAATTCATCCCAACTTTAGCGTGGTGTTCCTAAATACAGTTTGGATTTTGGGAACGTCAATAGCTTCATTAGACACTACTCATTTATTTTTCCTAAATCGCTTTTACATTTTTCATAATAGTATTTTTCTCTGTGTCTGCGGATACGTCTATTCATTTATGGCTAATCATGAGTGGCTCAGTGAGCAGCTGACTGTGCCATGTGTGGAGTGCTGAAAATCTTGAGTATGCTGCAGATTGGGCACGCATGGAAACGATGGACTCTGGTGTCGTCTATTTAAACTGGAGCTGATCTCTTCTCAGGCAACGGCCTTGCCGCAGTGGATACACCGGTTCCCGTGAGATCACCGAAGTTAAGCGCTGTCGGGCGTGGTCGGCACTTGGATGGGTGACCATTGAGCCGCCTTGCGCTGTTGCCATTTTTCGGGGTGCACTCAGCCTCGTAATGCCAATTGAGGAGCTACTCGAAAAAAATGGTTCAAATGGCTCTGAGCACTATGGGACTTAACTTCTAAGGTCCCCTAGAACTTAGAACTACTTAACCCTAACTAACCTAAGGACATCACAAACATCCATGCCCAAGGCAGGATTCGAACCTGCGACCGTAGCGGTCGCGCGGTTCCAGACTGTAGCGCCTAGAACCGCTCGGCCACCACGGCCGGCGAGCAGCTACTCGACCGAATAGTAGCGGCTCCGGTCAAAGAAAACCACCACAACGACCGGGAGAGCGGTGTGCTGACCACACGCCCCTCCTATCCGCATCCTCATCTGAGGATGATACGGCGGTCGGATGGTCCCGGTGGGACACTTGTGGCCTGAAGACGGAGTGCCTTGATCTCTTCTCACAGAGTTTACCCCTATAATAGTAATGGACTTCGTGCTTGTAAGTCTTCTCAATTCTTATTGTATATTTTTAGTATGCTTTCATGAAAAGGGTGCGCGAGGGTTTGGTATTTGAGAAATTCAATACCTATATGCTGTTAGTAAATAAGAACTTAAGTAGATAAACGTTATTTTATGGAAATTACAGAGTGGACCCCCATGTAAAATGGCTGAAATGGCTCTGAGCACTATGGGACTTAACATCTGAGGTCATCAGCCCCTTAGAACTTAGAACTACTTAAACCCAACTAACCTAAGGACATCACACACATCCATGCCCGAGGCAGGATTTGAACCTGCGACCGTAGCTGTCGCTCTGCTCCAGGCTGAAGCGCCTAGAATCGCTCGGTCACACCGGCCGGCTCTTCCATGCACTTCTCGAAGTTTATGTGCGATACGCAGTGATCAGCCAGACCATTATGACATCTAACCTAACATGGATATAAACCCGTCCAGGCTATACGAACGTCACATGTCGAGGAATGACTGCCAGTCAGCCACACGCACGGTGCATGTAGTATTAGTGAGCGTGCTGTCCGTGAGTAGACTGGGGAAGGCGCGTGATCAATCTGAGTATGACAGGAGTCAAATTGCGATGGCCCGGAGGCTCTGCTTGTCTGGTGTTCGAGTAGTGCTGTGGTGAATGTCTTGAATATGTGGCGAAACCACGTCCAGACGTCGTGAGTTTGGGAGACCGGCCACCCCTCCCCCCCCCCCCCCCCAAAGTTCCAAAAATACGCAGTAATAGACTTCCAGGAACCAAGTAAATGCTGAACACCTCGAAAGCAGGGTATTCAGATTTGAAAGTGAAAGCGCCTAGAATCGCTCGGCCAACCCGGCCGGCGTGCCTGTTGTCCCGCTGCTAATAACCGATTCGTAGTAGTTCTTATCGACAAATTTGGAATCATCAGGCCTCTTATCTGTGCTGTGGTAGCTGTACGATCTGCCACTGCTGGCCTAATACGACGATCCTGGCGCACGTCTATGCTGCGTGAACGTCCAGAAACTCGACTACGAGTGCGAGAACTTTCGTGCGACCACTGATACCAGCATCGTTGCACAACTGATGCAGCACGTCGAACTTGTCTGGCAGTTCTCCGGAAGGGTCATTCCGCCAACCGAAAGATCACAATTCGACCCTTTTCAAACTCGCTCAGTTGGCTACTGCAAGCACGAGTGCGTCTCCATGGCGTGGTTTTCTACTTGCTTCAAACCTTGGCACGACTCTAAGCCCTCTAGCAGTGAGTATTCCCTATTAAAACATAGACATAGAGGCGCTCTGGTAACTGTGCTACTACGTTGTCTGTTGGCGGGCGACGTTGAAACCATTATCAGCACACCTACTTGGCCGGCCGAAGTGGCCGTGCGGTTAAAGGCGCTTCAGTCTGGAACCGCGTGACCGCTACGGTCGCAGGTTCGAATCCTGCCTCGGGCACGGATGTGTGTGATGTCCTTAGGTTAGTTAGGTTTAATTAGTTCTAAGTTCTAGGCGACTGATGACCTCAGAAGTTAAGTTGCATTGTGATCAGAGCCATTTGAACCATTTGAACACCTACTTGTCCCTCAGGTGACATATGCCTCATCGAATTAAAATCGACAACGTCTTTCCAGGTGCACTATTTATTTCCTACAGCGTAAATTTATATTTTTTTCATAAAAAGAGATGGTCTCTCGAGCCTCACTTCCACCGTTTACTGTCCAAGCCGTACAGCAGGCAGCTTGTAACGTGCCAGGACCTGGGCACTTACACGTTAGCTTACCAACATTAGTATTAATAATAAAGGGACTGGCAAGGGCATCAGATCATGACTCTATTGAATTACGATAAATATGAGGCACTCTCGAGCAGTATTCTCTACATGTGTGCATGATTATGTCGCTAGCTTAAGGCGTTGGTGAAAAGCATCGGAAGTTGAGAATTGTGGTATATGAGTCTACAGCTGGCCGTAGCTCGCCAGGCTGCCGTGGGCGGCAGGTAGCGGTCACCGGAAACGCGGGACAATATGGAGCTTTTGGGGATCGCCCGGCATCCGGAGCCACCTGTGCTGGGCAACACGTGGCGAAGACGGGAATTTCGTTTGCCTAGGGGCGTTATGACCTACTCGATCATTGGGCAGATCTCAGTGGAGGGATTTCGGCGATGATAGAGCGTTCGACATTGGTCGAAACTGAGTATTCTTCCGCCGCGTTTTCGTACTCGTGGGAGACGGGAGAATTGTGGAGAGAGACGACTTCGCCTTCAGCCATCGAGCGGTACGGACTTGGAGACGGCGTCTTCGCCATCGTCTTCGAAGGGAGATTTACGGTCTGTATCGCAGCACTGCACCAACGTGTGTTCCGTGCAGAGTTCTGCGGTTAGAGCTCTTTGTGTGCTCGGAAGCGAGATTTTCAGCAACGCTTAACCACTTCCAACAACCTACCAAATATTCTTGATCTGGTAGTCAACCTTGCGAGGTGCCGCGTATTTATCAACGCAGCTGCGGGTAACAGGGCCGCGTAATTGCAAATTGTTAATGTGCCATTCTCAGGGGTGTGTGGGTAGACAAAGAAATTCACCCTTTTTTTTGTAAATTTTGTCAGTTGTGGGGGATATCAAATTAAAATATTACAATCAAATTATCGACTTCATTGTAGCTAGCATTTACCCTGTCCCCGTAAGCTTTACATGTACTCTATAATCACTGCACAGCTTGCCCAGACGGGAAGGAAAGAAGGTTTGCGGTCTTCTATGTCAGCGATTATGGAAATGGAAGAGGTAGATGAAGATGAGATGGGAGATATGATACTGCGTGAAGAGTTTGACAGAGCACTGAAAGACCAAAGTCGAAAGAAGGCCCCGGGAGTAGACAACATTCCATTAGAACTACTGACAGCTTGGGAGAGCCAGGCCTAACAAAACTCCACCATCTGGTGAGCAAGATGTATGAGACAGGCGAAATTCGCTCAGACTTCAAGAAGAATATAGTAATTCCAATCCCAAAGAAAGCAGGTGTTGACAGATGTGAAAATTACCGAACTATCAGTTTAATAAGTCACAGCTGCAAAATACTAACGCGAATTCTTTACAGACGAATGGAAAACCTGGTAGAAGCTGACCTCGGGGAAGATCAGTTTGGATTCCGTAGAAATGCTGGAACACGTGAGGCAATACTGACCCTTCGACTTATCTTAGAAGAAAGATTAAGGAAAGGCAAACCTACGTTTCTAGCATTTGTAGACTTAGAGAAAGCTTTTGACAATGTTGACCGGAATACTCTCTTTCAAATTCTGAAGGGGGCAGGGGGAAAATACAGGGAGCGAAAGGCTATTTACAATTTGTACAGAAACCAGATGGCAGTCATAAGAGTCGAGAGACATGAAAGGGAAGCAGTGGTTGGGAAGGGAGTGAGACAGGGTTGTAGCCTCTCCCCGATGCTATTCCATCTGTATATTGAGCAAGCAGTGAAGGAAACAAAAGAAAAGTTCGGTGTAAATATTAAAATCTATGGAGAAGAAATAAAAACTTTGAGGTTCGCCGATGACATTGTAATTCTGTCAGAGACAGCAAAGGACTTGGAAGGGCAGTTGAACGGAATGGACAGTGTCTTGAAAGGAGGATATAAGATGAACATCAACAAAAGCAAAACGAGGATAATGGAATGTAGTCGAATAAAATCTGATGATGCTGAGGGAATTAGGAAATGAGACACTTAAAGTAGTAAAGGAGTTTTGCTATTTGCGGAGCAATATAACTGATGATTGTCGAAGTAGAGAGGATATAAAATGTAGACTGGCAATGGCGAGGAAAGCGTTTCTGAAGAAGAGAAATTTGTTAACATCGAGTATAGATTTAAGTCTCAGGAAGTCGTTTCTGAAAGTATTTGTATGGAGTGTAGCCATGTATGGGAGTGAAACATGGACGATAAATAGCTTGGACAAGAAGAGAATAGAAGCTTTCGAAATGTGGTGCTACAGAAGAATGCTGAAAATTAGATGGGTAGATCACATAACTAATGAGGAGTTATTGAATAGAATTGGGGAGAAGAGGAGTTTGTGGCACAACTTGACCAGAAGAAGGGATCGGTTGGTAGGACATGTTCTGAGGCATCAAGAAATCACCAATTTGGTTCTGTAGGGTAGCGTGGAGGGTAAAAATCGTAGAGGGAGACCAAGAGATGAATACACTAAGCAGATTCAGAATGATGGAGGCTGCAGTAGGTATTGGGAGATGAAGAAGCTTGCACAGGATAGAGTAGCATGGAGAGCTGCATCAAACCAGCCTCAGGACGGAAGACCACAACAACAACAACATGTCAGCGGTGGACAAATAAGCTTACAAGCTCTTATAATATGCGTAATTTTAGCCACTGGCATGTAACGAAAATGACAGGCGCGAAGCATTGTAGGAACAGAACTGACGGGACGCTGCAGTACAGTTGCTCGCTACGAGTAGTCGACTGAGACAAGAATGTCGCTCTAGTAGAAGGGGCTTTAAGTGGCCGGCGGCTGGTGCGTACCCCGCTATTGGACGGCGGCCACGGGCGCGGTCTTCCGCCCGTTGTCAGGTGCGCTGCGGTCTGCAGGAGACTGCGGTCATTACCACTGCGGCCGGCCATGGCCGCGGGCCACGGTAATCCCCTGCCAAATGGCGCGAGGCCCGGCGCGGCGCGGGCCGCGGTTAGCCCGCCCGCCTGCTCCAGGGAATCCTTTTCACGCCCCACTTGCCACGGTCCGGCCCGTCTGAATGCGGAACTAGCCTGCCTGGCGCTGTGAAAAAGGGCTGGAAGGGATGACGCTGCACTGAGAGAACTGCCCCCACTGGCAAACGAGGCCGTCCCCGGCGAGGGAAAAGGCAAAAACAAAAGGGAGATAAACGGTATCAGTTGTTACTGAGGAGCGACGATTGCGCCAGTGGCACACAAAATATTATCAAAAAAGAGTTCAAGAATCCTTAGACAGGAAAAACTAAACTCCGCCCGAACAGGCCATGAAGGTCCAGTGGTGCCGACCGGCCGCCTTGTCACCCTCACCCATAGGCGTCACAGTGGCTAGCACACTGGACTCGCATTCGGGAGGACGACGGTTCAATCCCGCGTCCGGCCATCCTGATTCAGGTTTTCCGTGATTTCCCTAAATCGCTCCAGGAAAATGCCGGGATGGTTCCTTTGAAAGGGCACGGCCGACTTCCTTCCGCGTCATTCCCTAATCCGATGAGACCGATGACTTCGCTGTCTGGTCTGCTCCCCCAAACAACCCCAACCCATAGGAGTCAGTGGATGTGGATATGGAGGAGCATGCGGCCAGCACACCGTTCTCCCGGCTGTTTGCCAGTTTACGAGACCGTACTCGCTACTTATTAATCAAGTAACTCCTGAGTTTGCCTCGCAAGGATTGAGTGCAGCCCGCTTGCCGACAGCGCTCGGCAGACTAGATGGTCACCCATACAAGTGCTAGTCCAGCCCGACAGCGCTTAACTTCGGTGATCTGACGGGAATTGGTGTTACCACTGTGGCAAACCGTTGGCTCTTTAGACAGACAGCAGAGAGAAAATAAGAGTGGTTTTCGAAAACGAAGATCCTGTACAGAACATATTTTTAACTTAACGTACAGAATTGCAGACTCTTATCATTAACGACCCCCCATGAACCATGGACCTTGCCGTTGGTGGGGAGGCTTGTGTGCCTCAGCGATACACACAAATGGTTCAAATGGCTCTGAGCACTATGCGACTTAACTTCTGAGGTCATCAGTCGCCTAGAACTTAGAACTAATTAAACTTAACTAACCTAAGGACACCACACACATCCATGCCCGAGGCAGGATTCGAACCTGCGACCGTAGCGGTCACGCGGTTCCAGACTGAAGCGCCTTTAACCGCACGGCCACACCGGCCGGCCCGATACACACAGCCGTACCCTAGGTGCAACCACAACGGAGGGGTATCTGTTGAGAGACCAGACAAACGTGTGCTTCCTGAAGAGGGGCAGCAGCCTTTTCAGCAGTTGCAGGGGCAACAGTCGGCATCATTGACTGATCTGGCCTTGTAACACTAACCAAAACGGCATTTGTGTGCTGGTACTGCGAACGGCTGAAAGCAAGGGGAAACTACAGCCGTAATTTTTCCCGAGGGCATGCAGCTTTACTGTTCGATTAAATGATAATGGCGTCCTCTTGGGTGAAATATTCCGGAGTAAAATAGTCCCCCATTCGGATATCTGGGCGGGGACTACTCAGGAGGACATCGTTATCAGGAAAAATAAAACTGGCGTTCTATGGATCGGAGCGTGGAATATCAGATCCCTTAATCGGGCAGGTAGTTTAGAAAATTTAAAAAGGGAGCCGACCGCGGTGGCCGAGCAGTTCTAGGTGCTTCAGTCCCGAACCGCGCGGCTGCTACGGTCGCAGGTTCGATTCCTGCCTCGGGCATGGATGTGTGTGATGTCCTTAGGTTAGTAAGGTTTAAGTAGTTCTAAGTAGGAAGTACAAACATGTTCCGGGAAAATCAGGAATACAGAAATACAAGTCGCTGAGGAATGAAATAAATAGGAAGTGCAGGGAAGCTAAGACGAAATGGCTGCAGGAAAAATGTGAAGACATCGAAAAAGATACGATTGTCGGAAGGACAGACTCAGCATACAGGAAAGTCAAAACAATCTTTGGTGACATTAAAAGCAACGGTGGTAACACTAAGAGTGCAACGGGAATTCTACTGTTAAATGTAGAGGAGAGAGCAGATAGGTGGAGAGAATACATTGAAAGCCTCTATGAGGGTGAAGATTTGTCTGATGTGATAGAAGAAGAAACAGGAGTCGATTTAGAAGAGATAGGAGATCCCGTATTAGAATCGGAATTTAAAAGAGCTTTGGAGGACTTACGGTCAAATAAGGCAGAAGGGATAGATGACATTCCATCAGAATTTCTAAAATCATTGGGGGAAGTGGCAACAAAACGACTATTCACGTTGGTGTGTAGAATATATGAGTCTGGCGACATACCATTTGACTTTCGGAAAAGCGTCATCCACACAATTCCGAAGACGGCAAGAGCTGACAAGTGCGAGAATTATCGCACAATCAGCTTAACAGCTCATGCATCGAAGCTGCTTACAAGAATAATATACAGAAGAATGGAAAAGAAAATTGAGAATGCGCTAGGTGACGATCAGTTTGGCTTTAGGAAAAGTAAAGGGACGAGAGAGGCAATTCTGACGTTACGGCTAATAATGGAAGCAAGGCTAAAGAATAATTAAGACACATTCATAGGATTTGTCGACCTGGAAAAAGCGTTCGACAATATAAAATGGTGCAAGCTGTTCGAGATTCTGAAAAAAGTAGGGGTAAGCTATAGGGAGAGACGGGTCATATACTCGTACAATATGTACAACAACAAAGAGGGAATAGTAAGAGTGGACGATCAAGAACGAAGTGCTCTTATTAAGAAGGGTGTAAGACAAGGCTGTAGCCTTTCGCCCCTACTCTTCAATCTGTACATCGAGGAAGCAATGATGGAAATAAAAGAAAGGTTCAGGAGTGGAATAAAAATACAAGGTGAAAGGATATCAATGATACGATTCGCTGATGACATTGCTATCCCGAGTGAAAGTGAAGAAGAATTAAATGATCTGCTGAACGGAATGAACAGTCTAATGAGTACACAGTATGGTTTGAGAGTAAATCGGAGAAAGACGAAGGAAATGAGAAGTAGCAGAAATGAGAACAGCGAGAAACTTAACATCAGGCTTGATGGTCATGAAGTCAATGAAGTTAAGGAATTCTGCTACCTAGGCAGTAAAATAACCAATGACGGACGGAGCAAGGAGGACATGAAAAGCAGAGTCGCTATGGCAAAAAAGGCATTTCTGGCCAAGAGAAGTCTACTAATATCAAATACCGGCCTTAATTTGAGGAAGAAATTTCTGAGGATGTACGTCTGGAGTACAGCATTGTATGGTAGTGAAACATGGACTGTGGGATAACCGGAACAGAAGAGAATCGAAGCATTTGAGATGTGGTGCTATAGACGAATGTTGAAAACTAGGAGGACTGATAAGGTAAGGAATGAGGAGGTTCTACGCAGAATCGGAGAGGAAAAGAATATGTGGAAAACACTGATAAGGAGAAGGGACAGGATGATAGGACATCTGCTAAGACATGAGGGAATGACTTCCATGGTACTAGAGGGAGCTGTAGATGGCAAAAACTGTAGAGGAAGACAGAGATTGGAATACGTCAAGCAAATAACTGAGGACGTAGGTTGCAAGTGCTACTCTGAGATGAAGAGGTTAGCACAGGAAAGGAATTCGTGGCGGGCCGCATCAAACCAGTCAGTAGACTGATGACCAAAAAAAAAAAAAAAAAAAAAAGTTCTAGGGGACTGATGACCTAAGATGTTAAGCCCCATAGCCATTTGAACCATTTTTTTTTTAAAAAAGGGAAATGGATAGGTTAAAGTTAGATATAGTGGGAATTAGTGGAGTTCGGTGGCAGGAGGAACAAGACTTCTGGTCAGGTGAATACAGGGTTATAAATACAAAATCAAACAGGGTAACACAGGTGTAGGTATAATAATAAATAAAAAAATAGGAGTGCGGGTAAGCTACTACAAACAGCATAGTGAACTCATTATTGTGGCCAAGATAGACTCGAAGCCCACGCCTACCACAGTAGTACAAGTTTATATGCCAACTATCTCCGCAGATGACGAAGGGATTGATGAAATGTATGATGAGATAAAAGAGATTATTCAGATAGTGAAGGGAGACGAAAATTTAATAGTCGTGGGCGACTGGAATTCGATAGTAGGAAAAGGAAGAGAAGGAATCGTAGTAGGTGAATATGGAATGGGGGTAAGGAATGAAAGAGGAAGCCGCCTGGTAGAAATTTGCTCAGAGCATTACGCAATCATAGCTAACACCTGGTTCAAGAATCATAAAAGAAGGTTGTGTACATGGAAGAGGCCTGGTGATACTATCATTTATTGATTTCAAGAAAGCAATCGATTTTGGAGAAACAATAGATAAAATGTCCTTTCAAAGGAAAACTGATAAACACTATTCGAGAAACTGTAACAAACGTAATGTTAAATTTACGGGAGAAGTATATCAACTATTTAAAATAAAACCTGGTGTCAGACAAGGGAACAGGTTATCGGTTTTGCCATTTAACTTTATTTTAGAAAAGAAATGAAGTAAATGTATACAAATGCAAATAGACAAAAGAGAATGAGTTAATACCGTAGAATGGACTAGAAAAGTTTGCAACATATGTAAGAGTTAATAAAATGGAAAGATCATCTGGTTTGACAAAACGTACCTATAACAACAAAAGCATATCTGTGGAAAAAACTAAAACATCATAGCTCAGCAGTAAGACCAGAATATTTATATGCATGTGAATGCTAAACGATGAGATATAGTCTGGGAAAATCAGAAATGCTTGAATCACGGGTTACTAGAGAAATGATGGGTGCTTTACAAACTGCAGATGGTTGGCAAATGAGAAATAACGAGGAGCTCTACGAAAATACAGAGGAAATATAAGAAATAATGGCACAAGCGAAGATTAATCTTCTTTGCTCATCTCCACCGACTGAATGAGAACAGGGTAGCGAAACAAAACTGCCTATATTTCTCTTAAAATAACTCGACAAAAGCATGGATTTCAAAAAATAAAGTAAAGGGTCAACATCAAAGAATCAGAATTACCAGAAAAAATATTTTGAAACTAAAAAATATCAATAAGGAACGGAAACAAAATGGGCAGAGGAAATGAAAATACAGCATGGGGAAAAAGAACTCATTCTCAACCTTGTGGCAGGCATGGGAGCACATTTCAGAGCATATATTGATGTTTGTTGTAATCACGCACCCTATTAAGAACCATATCCCGCCTTTTTTAAGGTTCAGAGGACCCCCATGAATCATGTTGACTTAATTGTAATTATTTTCAATGTATAAAGTGACCTTTCTGTTCGTTTCATTGCGTATTTCTTTCAGTTATCTTCTTTGCTGTACTGTAGCAGTTATTTCTCTGTATGGTCCAAGTTTCGTAGAGCTATGATAATTGGCAGCTATAAATCATGTGAAAGTTACCTTCGCCCTCAAAATTTTGGACACCAGTGTATATAGACTGCACCAATGCATTCCGTATTATGATGGCTGGGTGTTGTGTGATGTCCTTAGGTTAGTTAGGTTCAAGTAGTTCTAAGTTCTAGGGGACTGATGACCATAGATGTTAAGTCCCATAGTGCTCAGAGCCATTTGAGCATTTGAGCCATTCCGTATTATACTGAGAAATAAGACCTTGAGAATTTAGGTTATGTACATACTATTAGAATACCATCTGTCTCAATTACGTATTTCAGTCTTTTTATTTTCTTCTACTACGTGTTTCGAAAACGATGCCCTCATCTTTAGGCGAATCAGTGTTTCACATGAATACTTCGTTTCCTGGAGGCAGTCAGTTGTCTTCTGTATGCTTCACTTTTCCAACGGAAATCCCACTACAGTTTGTTATATATACACATTTGTATCACTGAATGCTGAATGTGTGATTCTGCGATAGAACTATGTTTATACAATGACATGCAATCTGCTCTTAACTGGAAAATCTGCGAAATAGAGAATATTGCAGGCAGTTGGTTAATCCAGGAAAAGAAATATTTGTCTACACTAGCACACATCAAGATGAGAGTGTAAGCTCTTGAAACGTGGCGTGGAAAAAAATAAAAAGTAACCAGCGCAGAAAACTGTTTTTAAGTTTTTAATTCGTATGCAGTTGAAGTTACGAAATCACAGACTAATATGCACGAAATAGGGCTGTGCATACAAATGTTAACGCAACACGAAAATGACGAAACATAACACTCAGTTCGTAATACAAAATAATCTCTTCCATTCGAGAAGTTCTTTTTAGGTAGTTTTAGTGGTGCACACGACGTCGCTGAGGAACTCTTGATGCTCATACTTCCACGTAGGAGATTATGTCATTCCAGCACTGTTATTGTTATCATTTAGTTACGTTTGTTAAGCGGAAGATTTGTCAGTAAAAGTGTTTTGAGTATGTGTAAGCAATGCAGGCTCCACTGTTGTTGTCTGTAAAGCTAACAATTGTAAAACAAAATTGACTGAAGTAGGGCCTCATGCATTCCCTCGCCATGCAAGTTTGCAAAAGATTTAGCTGTCGAAATGTAGTAGAAAAGACGCAATTAACGTTCTAAACGCTGGAGTATGCTCGGAAATTTCTAAGAAATGGTCTGTATTGGAGGCTCGCTAAAAACTTCTGAATTTGTCATGGAAAGGAATGCTTAAAACTGATGCATTTCCATCGTGCAATTTACCTTTCACTACCATGAGTGGTAACTCATCACATCGAAGACTTTAACAAACGTGAGATCCACTGTCGAAGATGTATAGAGACGTTATAAAATCTTTCACCACGGAAGGAGAGTGCAGAAAAATATACTTTTAACGAGGAAGTTGTTTGTTACGTTTCAGATAAAATTAGTTATCAGACTTCCTAAGGGCGCCGTTCATCCAGAAATCATTAAAACCAAAGTGAGAACGCAAATATTTATTCATCTGGGGTAACAATCATAAAAAGTGAAGGCAAAGATAGCAGAGGCACTTCTCTATCGCTAAGCAAGAAAGCTCCATTTGTATTCGCTATGGAGTGGAACTGAAATGTATTTGTGTAAATTACGTTGCGTAGGAACTTAGATTAGTGACAAAAGTTGATCTTCTCTGAGAATCTTTATTTGACAACACTGTAGCTCCAACTACCTGCCGCTGGCAAGACTCAAAGCTTGATGATCCCACCCCAGCCTTGCTGAAAGCAAGGCAGAAAAAGTAAACTCTCTTATGTTTGAGATAAATAGCATTTTCCATCGCTGTTTAATTTCCAGATCCAATTTCCTTATGTACGTGTATAAATTTTAAGAACTCTTATCAACGTTTTCCAGGAACTTTGACAAAAGATCCGAAGGTTAGTGTTATGACTACAAGTAAAAACGAGTGTGTGGCAGCTAAGTCAGCTAATTCAAATGCTATCTAGAACTAAAAACGCACAACAGCGTCCATCTATAAACTGAATCCCTTAAATATGCGATGCATACTAAATGAAGATTATGGTCCCTGGTTCTCACACACTTAAAGGAACACGTTTTCGAAACGACTACAGGCTTTAATTATCTCCTATAGGAATGCAGGAGTTGAAATTTGGCTCAAAGGTGCCTACAGCCTTCCCCTGTAATGGCGCAAAAGCGTCGTGGCCCACAAGGTCACCTTCAAATAGCGAAGAGCTGACTTCATCGGAAAAAAAGGGCCAGAGCTCAGTAGCATATGTTACGGGTGGTCAAGGAAAATGTTTCAGACACGCCGCCGTTCAGAATCGACACCAAAGGGTTTAGTTGGTAGCATAAAGAGCGCCAATTAAACCACCCGTTTCCTCGGGGTTTTGACTCCCACAAATTTCGCCGTCGGAAGCGAAAGTTTGCAGTGTGATGAGCAACAGGAAAATATTCTTGACAACCTTTGACACTGCCCTCACCAAGGCCTTCTCTAAGGACATAGTGTACCAGCAACCACAGTGAATGTGCTCGCACTCCTTTGGAGAGCAGTGTGACCGCAATTTTTGCTCTGGCGTACAGGGTGAAACCACTATGACCCATTAAAAAAAGCGTACGACGAAATTTTAACGTCATAGAAAGTAGCAAAGGGTGCTCAGGCTTTCTCAGTCCTCCTGTTTCACGCCATCATTTGGAGTGATGACAGCAGTTAGCGACTTCGACTCATGTGTGACTGGAACAGCAAAGGGTTCCTTTAAGGTCCTCCTCTTTGGCAACCCTTCAGTGCCACCCCTTCTCATCTTTGTTGAACATTTTTAAAATGTGCCTGTACGGAGATAAACTGTGGCAAGAGTTCTATGCGCCTGGAGGCAGGCTGCACTGCTTGTAGGCATGGAGAATCTGAGGGGTGTCTTGCGGTTTGCCTGTTCGCCAGTGTCTAGGTCTTCCTCACAGTTTGTCCCTACGCAGGTACATTTTTATACTTCACAACAATGGTGGGTGGGTAGCACTGAGGGTGTTGATGCTCTGGGAGTCTTACAAGGATCCTCTGCTGTTTTATTCATGCAAGTGTCAATGTCCCTGTAATATCATATTTTATCACAGACGTAACTTTATCAGATATTGTGCTGTGCGTAGGAACCAAAGACGAACTCCTTGTATAAGAAAAGCGAATATTAGCATCGCATTATCTCCGATTTCTTATTATCTCTGTTGTTGAATGTAATGTTAATGACTCTGATTTTGATTTTGCTCTGGTAAAGACGAAAGGAACTTGTAATTATGAATATTATTTATTACAACTCGATAGCAGGGGTAAAAGTTGTATTCAAGGAAGAAATAAACGAGTGCTTAACTCGGATAAATAATTAAGGTGAGAGTCGAACGTAAATATCACTGCTTCTAGTGCTTTTAATTACCATAGAAAGTTTCAGCTACACTACGTCAACTTGGAGTTGGAGAGACGCTGGGAAGATTGGCGAACGAACCTGCAAATAAACACGGCGAATGTCAACAGAGTCAAGAGCGCGTAACAAGAAATCTGCCAAAGTTCTTTATCAACATATTATCACACGACGAAACACATACAAGGCGAGATAGTTTCAATGAAAATTTTAATACACCGTTTGAAAACCAAGAATACATGTTAATCTTGTTTATAAAACCACAAAGAAGAACAAAAATAACAATATACCCCCTCCGTGATCACGACACAGGGGGGGGGGGGGGGGGGCGGGGCACAAACTAGCAGGGCTGAAAAAGTGTCAGCAACCTTTGCTGCTTCGGATCGGTTTAGAATTTCGTCGAATGCTTTTGAATGGACCCTGGCGGTCCCACCGCGTACATCAGAGCTAAAAATACATTCGAACTGCATTCATTGAAGTTGTTGGACCACGAAGTGTTGAGTAGTCCAGGCGGGCGTACACAGTGTCAAAAGTTGTTAAAAAAAAGTCCTGTTCCTCATAACACTGCAAACGTGTGGGAATCAACGTCACAAGGGAAGGGGTGATTTGCTTGACACCTTTTATGTCACCCGATAAGGCGTTTCCGTATCGACTGTGAGCTGCGGCGATGTATTGAAATGTTTTCCTTGGCCACCGGTAAGAGAACCAAGTGATTTAAACGCTGTGCGTAGCAATTCTGACCTTCATCGCAGAGGCATCGAAAGAAGAGCGAAATACGGGAAAAGGAGGGGGGGGGGGGGTGAGGACGTCCTTCACGTGTGGTACGTACACGGTGGCGTTGGGCAGATTTCTAGTGAAACTTGGTGCCAGTGTGACATCATTAACCTAGCTTACACCTACCATGATCTTCTGCGATCTGGCCTTTTTTTTCACACGCATCAACATCTTGCTGATTATGCGTCTCCGAGCCAGAGGGTGGTGTCGCTGGAGAAGGTTGTAGGCTCCTCTGAGCCAAATGTCAAACTTCTACCTTATAATGGGATACAATTACAGTGTTTCAAAAAAGCGATAACTTAATTGTATGGTGCAGTATATTTACTTGTTAAAACTGGAAGAGCTAATTTAGAAAACTGTGCGATCGTTTTCACTGTTTACTTTGACAGCAACATGCAAAAATGAGGCTACATTTTGCCGATTTTGAGCTCTGTACGTGTACGTGATAGTAGCTTGAGTTCTTTAAAGTCACCAGTGCCTGTTTAAAAGCTGGGATAGTCACAGAAGGTAACAGTAACGTTCTCGCAGTATAACAGTAGCAATATCCGTTTAATTATTCGTGGGAACTAAAACACTACGTAAGTAAATCGCGTGATTGTTTCTTGTTGACGTCAGAGCGTCAGCCAATAGCATCTCAGAGCGCTTGCTGACCGACCTTCCCTTTGACTACAGACCCTGGTTGTCACCTACAAGCAGTTCCGCCGTCTAAGCGCTACTTCCTCACACCGCCACCATGCGGGACACTCAGCTACTCGGCTGCTCATGCAGGCTGTGCGCGGTACTCACGTCGTTGTTGCCGTAGGTCGGGGTGATGGGCCCGTCGCTTGCCTCCCACTTGTTCGCGATCCGGATCGTCTCGGCCGTCTTCTGCTGGATGGATTTCGTGTCATCGAGCAGCGTCAGCTCGTAAAACTCTTGTATATCTGCAAAAATAACGAACAAACCTTGTCTCAACATAAGTAAAATCATAAACAAATATGAACACTAGAAAGAGACCTTTTCTGCTCAAGTCACTTATATTATACACTACTGGCCATTAAAATTGCTACACCACTAAGGTGACGTGCTACAGACGCGAAATTTAACCGTCAGGAAGAAGATGCTGGGATATGCAAATGATTAGGTTTTCAGAGCATTCACACAACACTGGCGCCGGTGGCGACACCTGCAACGTGCTGACATGAGGAAAGTTTCCAACCGATTCCTCATACACAGTTGACCGCCGTTGCCTCGTGAAACGTTGTTGTGATGCCTCGTGTAAGGAGGAGAAATACGTACCATCACGTTTCCGACTTCGATAATGGTCAGATTGTAGCGTATCGCGATTACGGTTTATCGTATCGCGACATCGTTGCTCGCGTTGGTAGAGATCCAATGACTGTTAGCAGAATATGGAATCGGTGGGTTCAGGAGGGTAGTATTGAACGCCGTGCTGGATCCCAACGGCCTCCTAACACTAGCAGTCGAGATGACAGGCATCTTATCCGCATGGCTATAACGTATCGTGCAGCCACGTCTCGATCCCTGAGTCAACAGATGGGGACGTTTGCAAGACAACAACCATCAGCACGAACAGTTCGACGACGTTTGCAGCAGCATGGACTATCAGCTCGGAGACCATGGCTCTGGTTACCCTTGACGCTGCATCACAGACAGGAGCGCCTGCGATGGTGTACTCAACGACGAACATGAGTGCACGAATAGCAAAACGTCATTTTTTCGGATGAATCCAGGTTCTGTTTATAACATCATCATGGTCGCATCCGTGTTTGGCGACATCACGGTGAACGCACATTGGAAGCGTCAACGCCATACTGGCATATTGCCCGGCGTGATGGCATGGGTTGCCATTGGTTACACGTCTCGGTCCCATCTTGTTCGCACTGACGACACTTTGAACAGTGGACGTTACATTTAAGATATGTTACGATCTGTGGCTTTACCATTCATTCGATCCCTGCGAAACCCTACATTTCAGCAGGATAATACACGACTGCATGTTGTAGGTCCTTTAAGGGCTTTTCTGGATACAGAAAATGTTCGACTGCTGCCCTGGCCAGCACATTCTCCAAACCTCTCACCAACTGAAAACGTCTGGTCAATGGTGGCCGAGCAACTGGCTCGTCACAATACGCCAGTCACTACTCTTGATGATCTGTGGCATCGTGTTGAAGCTGCATGGGCAGCTGTACCTATACACGCCATCCAAGCTCTGTTTGACTCAATTCCCAGGCGTATCAAGGCCGTTACTACGGCCAGAGGTGGTTGTTCTGGGTACTGATTTCTCAGGATCTATGCACCCAAATTGCGTGAAAATGCAATCACATGTTAGTTGTAGTATGGTAAATATGTCCAATGAATACCCGTTTATCATCTGCATTTCTTCTTGGTGTAGCAATTTTAATGGCCAGTAGTGTATGAACACAAGAAGAAGACCTTTTCTGCTGAAGTCACTTATATTATATTTGAGGCGCTCGGGGCTGGATTATACTGAGATTTATACTTCATTCGTATTTTCTAGAGCAGTTGTTCCCAAGCTGGAGGTAATAATGCAGTGAGGGGTAAAATGTAATTCTATGAGGGGTAAAAACGAAACGGTTCAACTGTGTTTCGATCATGTAATTCATGTCACACAGTCTCATACGGAACCTACATCTGCTTTCTTTTATATACTGTATATGATAAGATACTATCATCCCCCTTCCCTTCTGTGTGAGAGGATGAATGAGCAAATGTATTTCTAGTTGCATGCCCCATGGTAGCAGACAAGCCTGTCTGCTAGAGAATAGTAGGACCAACGTCGGAACAGGTAGCTACGCTTTCTAAAAGCAAAGAGGTTTCTATTCTTGGTATGGTCCTGTCCGTCCCTTGTCATGTTGGTATAGGAAGCTGCCCCTCTGGTCACTTCCGTTTGTATTTGTGAGGTACCCTGAGTAGGGGCCCAGGCCAGTCTGTCCGTGGCGAGCATCTGAAGTGGTAAGATCTCCGGCTAAGCGCGTCCCTGCCAAGTCTGTAGGACCATGGATTTCTTAAGTTCAGCCTAACTGAAAATATAATCACCTTTATTTCAGGTTTAGATCTAAAATATCTAATGTTATCTTAAATTGCAACGCAGTGTAATTCGAGTGTGAAGTTCAGAATATCTTCCAGTAGTTGCTTTGTCACTACTTTGTGAATAAAGTGGAACCACGTATTGATGATCCGTAACTCTAACTAAGATCATCAATCTTAAATGAGAATGTGCGTGAGATTACAATGTCTCGTCTTGACAATATTTTTCAATATAGCAACTTTTCTTTATGTTCAACCCACGTGCATGCTCCATTATTGTGGAGTTACAGATGGCTCTGAGCACTATGGGACTTAACATCTATGGTCATCAGTCCCCTAGAACTTAGAACTACTTAAACCTAACTAACCTAAGGACATCACACAACACCCAGTCATCACGAGGCAGAGAAAATCCCTGACCCCGCTGGGAATCGAAGCCAGGAACCCCAGTGTGGGAAGCGAGAACGCTACCGCACGACCACGAGCTGCGGACGTGGAGTTACACTCTTTGTGTAAACCAAGTTGACCACGTGTAGCATGTAGTGTAATCATCAAAGTAGCCCTCAGCTATTCTTTTCGGGAAGATTTCACAGAGACTTAGTATGAATTTAGTATACCAGTGTGTGGTAATTTCATGACGGACTGGATTGCGCTACGAACGTAACTTCTTTGGGTGAAAATTGAATCGGTTCGTTGTGGTTAATTTCCTCTTCCATATGTTTCAACGTTCTTCGTGTGTTATTTTATGAATGCCGTGTTGTGTGCAGTCTCCCAATCTTGGCTCCATTTTTGATGTGTTCCATAAGATTACAAACTCATATTTTCACAATCCTAAATAAGGCACCAGTTTAGTTATGAATCAAGTTTAATATGCTGAAATTTTAACGGAACAATGATCAATGTTAAAATAAATGTCCAAATATAAACTGATTTATTTCTTTTTATTTAAATCCTCTTTTATATATATATCACCGGTTGTCGTAAGATGACTATTAAAAGATGATAATTAATGTCAGTCTGGTTGGGAATTTGGTAAAGTTACCAATAATCACATTTTTTCCGATGCTACAATTAACGGATATCACAATGAGGTGGAGATTACATCTTATGAAAGGAGTGCATGAATAACGCCTTTTTCACATAGCCGCGTGGTGTAGCCGCGCGGTTTGAGGCGTCTTGTTAAGGTCCGGGCGGTTCCCTCCGTCGAAGGTTCGAGTCCTCGCTCAGGTATCGGTGTGTGTGTGTGTGTGTGTGTGTGTGTGTGTGTGTGTGTGTGTGTGTTGTCCTTAGCGTAAGTTAGGTTAAGTAGTGCGTAAGCTGAGGGACCCATGACCCCAGCAGTTTGGTCCCATAAGACCTTACCAGGAATTTTTTTCCTCATATAGTCCACTCGCTACATACATACTTTTCATTTTGTACGATTCAAAAAACGAACTAAATAACAGCGCAACTATAGCTACATAACAGCTACTTTACTGTATCTTTTAGGGCTAAGAAGTGTTATTATTATTATTATTATTGTAATTGTTGTTGTTATGCTGGTGGTGGTGGTGGTTGTGGTGGTTGGATAAAAAGCACTGACTGTCCGAGTCTTCCAATTTCTGCCAGCTCAGAAGTAGTGAGTCCAGGAAACAAGTGATACACAAACCGTGCGGCTAAGTACGGTGCATGCATTTTAATTTTGTTGATTTTCACCGGGGATGAAGGGTGTGGGTGAGGTGTCACTTGGTTGAATAGTGGTGCAGAGAAAGCATGATTTGTAATACGTGTCTACGCTCAGTGTGGAGAGTTTGCTTTCTTTTCTGAGAAAGCGCTGAAGGTAGCACCTCGTGATGCACTGAAAAACAGTTGTTGCAAATAAGTAGAACCACTTGTCTAATTGACTCATTAGTCCGTGGTTTGATAAAATATATCAACAAAAACCATATACCATTCTCCTGTCATTTTAAAAATGAGAGTGTCCAGTGAAATTTCTTTTGCATCCTGACCAAAACGAGTAGCAATATCACGGATCGATAAACCAAAGGCCGGCCAGTGTGACCGATCGGTTATAGGCGCTTTAATCTGGAACCGCGCGACCGATACGGTCGCAGGTTCGAAACCTGCCTCGGGCATGGATGTGTGTGATGTCCTTAGGTTAGTTAGGTTTAACTAGTTCTAAGTCTAGGGGACTGATGACCTCAGTGCTTAGAGCCATTTGAACAACGTAACTTGTTCTTTCTCTCTCTCTCTCTCTCTCTCTCTCTCTCTCTCTCTCTCTCCCTCTCTCTGACGTTCACATCGATAAGCTACAAAATCAAAACCATATGCCCAACTTACACATACATCCTGTTCGCAGCACAACTGCAAACTCAGCCATTTGTGCTGCTGTGTTAACGGAGGACTACGCATGCGAAAAGTAATTCCCTAGATAGGGTATTGCTGGTGATCGACTAATGGTAGGGGCTGACACAATTTTCAGGAAGTCTATTACTTCTTCTCGGATAGCAGACGCAGATGTGAATTGTTACGATGTGTTGGGTGCAGAACTGGACGACTGTTCAAACCCCCATCTTGCTATCCTGATTTACGTTTTCCATGATTTCCCTAAATCTCTTCAGGCAAATGCCGGGACGGTTCCTTTGAAAAGGCACGGCCAACTTTCTTCCCCATCCTTCCCTAACACGATGGGACCGATGACCTCGCCGTTTGGTCCCCTCTTCAAACCAACCAACCAACCTTTGGTTAAAATACAACCCTTGTGAGGGTCAGACTTGGTCCACCGGATACTTGACGATGATTATGCCTTCCGTCACGTTCCTATACGTTCAACATTGGGCCACTGTCACACCCGAATGGCCCACAAGTCTGGATTACACGATTCGAAAACCTGGCCAAATGGACACCCACAATCAGGCATTTTCAAACTCTGTCACGTGCTCGTAACGTTTTCTCACACGAGCACGCGGCATCTCCCCGTCCTTAAAGGTAAGCCTTCAACATTTGACGGCGTTCTCACCCCTTACCTGGACGGGTAACAACATCTACAACGAACAACACTAATGCGTTCTGGTCGCCCTTCTAAGTGTCATAGAGAATTGCAATTCAATTCGGTTACAAATCCGCCGATGGTCAGAATGTTTACGAAGCTACATTGATAATGAAGGATCTCTACATGAGACTCTTCATAATGTTTCAATAAAGCTTAACGTCATTTTACATGTCCTTTGCTGGCCGGTGTGGCCATGCGGTTCTAGGCGCTTCAGTGTGGAACCGCGTGACCGATACGGTCGCAGGTTCGAATCCTGCCTCGGGCATGGATGTGTGTGACGTCCTTAGGTTAGTTAGGTTTAAGTAGTTCTAAGTTCTAGGGGACTGATGACCGCAGATGTTAAGTCCCATAGTGCTCAGAGCCATTTGAACATGTCCTTTGGCACCTTACACCTTCGTTGTATTCAGCAAACATGGCAATAGAAAGAATTGGCAGCTGAGAATGCTCCAATCATCCGAAACTGCATATATTCGCCGAATTATATTCGTTTATGTCTATTTTACGTCCACGTACTGATTTATCACACATCTGTGCTTCCTATACCTCCCCCACACTTAATTACACATTATTTATATTGTACCGCTTTCCCATTTCTACCGTCTTAGAATGACAGAGTGAGTGAATGCATATGTGTATTGAATTTTCATAATGTACGGTGGCGGGTAAAATTCGTGTCTGCTGCTGTGGCAATTTAGCCAACTTTGGTGTAAGCTTAGAGAGTAGCAAAGAGGCTTCCTTCTCTTCTGGTCGAAGCCCTGTTGTGCTTAAGTTGGCAAGGTCCAGTAAGGGTGTTCTCTGACAACTTCTGCTACCTGTGTGTGGACCAGATTTGGTCAGGGCGCTGGTCACTCTGTCCTGGGATTTTGAAGAGAAAGGTTGTTCATGACAGCTCGTTTGTGGTAGTGAGTACGGTAACCGAGTCTGTGTAATTTCAGCCTCGTTGAACTTTTAATCCGTTTCTTCTCCAGCTTTCGAACTTTATAATCACGCAGAATATTTCATTCGGAATGGGAAGTGGCAGAGTCTTTGTATCAAGCTACTTTCATTAGGAATATGGAATGCACTCAACGACTGTGACGTGACTTTCAAAAGGCTGGAGTACACCGATCAGTCATCCTTTCCTTTCAGGCCTTATTAAAGCAAATCTAGATTTCAGCTAGTAGCTATCCATTATTAGTGCAGTATTTCAGAGTTTTAATACCAGGACATGAATTAAAACTCTGAAATACTGTAGTGATAATGGATAGCTACTAGCTGAAATCTAGATTTGCTTTAATAAAGCCTGAAAGGAAAGGACGACTGATTGCTGTGCTCCATCATTTTGAAAGAGTTTTTGTAATCGCTCGATTTTACTGGTAGTTCAACCAGAACTTAGAAAGGTGAGAGCTTGGCATTTCCGAGTGTTAATGTGCGTGTGCTTGTGTTTCTTATATTATTTATCTGTATTCTTCTGTTTCGTTAGTTTCGTCGGTATTTTGTAATTTTCATACGTTTAAGCGTGTACCTTTGTTTGTTCAAACCCACTTGTTCGTCGTCGTTTTTGAGATCCTTCAGTTCTCAGAATGTGTTTCATCTTGCAATTATCCCACTTTATTTACTTATGTGGGTAATTCATTCCAATGATTAACAGACTTTTCGGAATTTTTATATTTTTTCTTGGAAGGGCTTCATGTAGCTAGCGCCAAGTGATCGAAAAATGAACGAGCTTCCAGCTCGTCGGTTTTCAGTTATCGTTCCCAACTTGTAAGGCTTAAATTATGTTGCCTTCACGTACATGTTGTGTTTTACAGGTGTTCCCAATTTGATCTGCATTTCGGATCCTAATTCTCGTTCACTTCCATGACTTGAGTTTTCCGTGGTTTTAATTAGGTCAGCGGAGCAAACCTTTTGCCTACTATACGTACTTATGGTGCATATTGCAGTTCTTCTAATTCCTTTCCTATGTTCTGTGTGGTGTTGGTATGAATTTGAAGTGTGTGTGTATTTGAGATTCCTTACCATTAAGTGATTCCTATTTTATGGTTCAAATGGTTCAAATGGGTCTGAGCACTGTGGGACTTAACATCTATGGCCATCAGTCCCCTAGAACTTAGAACTACTTAAACCTAACTAACCTAAGGACATCACACAACACCCAGTCATCACGAGGCAGAGAAAATCCCAGACCCCGCCGGGAATGGAACCCGGGAACCCGAGCGCGGGAAGCGAGAACGCTACCACACGACCACGAGCTGCGGACCCTATTTCATGAGACTCTAATGATTTACAATCCCATGTGGCAAGGTATTTGATTATTTCTTGCAGTCACATGGTTATCTGAAGCAGGTGCCAGAAACCATTACGTTTTTTATATGACTGTGTAGTGCTTTTGAAATTTGATTATATGAAATAAATGTTCAATCCAGTTTCAATTAAACTTGACTGTCGATGTTTTACACCACATGTCCAGATCTCTGTTTCATACATTACATGCTATAGTCCCTTGTGCAGTTCATGCAGATCTATTTATTTAACTGCCTGTTAAGTAAAATTTCAATTTTATGAAGTACATTGCCTACGAACTGATCGATTACCTGACTGAGAACATAATGCACAGGCCTGGTTGATGAGAGAGTCTTGTCCTCCGTGTGGTAAACTGAAATCGTTTATTGTTCGAGTACTTTCGATACCTACCATTAATAATTTCTACTGATACCTTTCAGTATCAAACCATTTCTTCTGGATGCTTCACTATTTTTGTCAAGTATTGTGTATGCTCATGTAAGAGTAGAGGACATTGACATACAAGAGGAAATCAAACCAGTCAGAAGTCTCACTGTAGGAAAAAAATTGATTGGCATTTGAATGATAGTAGGTTGGTGAAACTGCTGACGAATCTCACAAACAGATAATTAAATGGGAGAAGAAAGGAATGTACAGTGCCTCTCAAAAGTTTTGGGACAAACACTGTGCACAGTACGTCTGAGTGTGAAAGAATTTATGATTGTTCCCGGGTTCGATTCCCGGTGGGGTCAGGGATTTTCTCTGCCTCGTGATGACTGGGTGTTGTGTGATGTCCTTAAGTTAGTTAGGTTTAAGTAGTTCTAAGTTCTAGGGGACTGATGACCATAGATGTTAAGCCCCATAGTGCTCAGAGCCATTTGAACCATTTGAATTTATGATTTTTAACACTGAAATAATGATGTACGTGTGCAAGTTGTACACGTAATTATGAGCAATGAAAAGATCAGTCACGTATGTTTGCTTGTTTACAACAGAAGAAGACCCATTTGTTACTGCGAGATATGAATGTCTCCAAAAATTTCGGGACGAATTTGGCAACAGTGTCAGTGTGCATCTCTCTGTTATTCGTTACTTCCTTCGATGTCTATCATTACCTGTCGAGAGCTCAAAGGAAACACAATGTGTTTGTATACAATGGTACATAGAGGTAAAAACAGCACTTTTCAACAGAGAGAGTTAGTAATGTTCCACCACTGAAAGGGACATGCCGGGAAACAGCTAATGAAGAAAATTACTGTAAGGAACATCGTCCGTCGATACAAATATGAAGACAGGATAGAAAATCTGCCACAGACAGGCTGTCCAAAGATATTTACGAGGAAAGAAGAGAGAGCAATGGTACAAAAGGTTAAGAAAGATCCACGAATCACAGCAAGACGAATTGCGATTGAGGCTGAGGAAGAGTTTGGGAAGAAGGCCAATCCTAGCACAATCAGACGAGTACTGTACAGAGCAAATTACCACCGGCGAACTGCAAGAAGGAAGCCTTACATCAGTCCTGCCAATAGGAAGAAGAGGCTGCTGTTCGCAAGGGAATACGTAAACAAGAACATGGAGTGGTGGAATCAAGTATTTTTTTGGATGAATCAAAATTTAACATATCAGGACGGGATGGATGAATAACGGTCTGGTGGCTGCCTAAAAATATAAAAGCTACAGTGAAACATGGCAGGAGCCATGTTATGGTTTGGGGTTGTACGTCAGCCCAGGGAGTGGGTAAGCTGGTCTTCATTGACGAAACAATGGATAAAAATGTATCCCTGCAGATTCTAAGGAACAATCTGAAGAAGAGCGTGGAAAATATGGGGATTGCAGACTGTTTCAAATTTTATCAGGACAACGACCCCGAACATACAGCCTATATTATACGGTTGTGGCTCCTGTACAACTGTCAATATGTTGTCAATCCCCCTCCACAAAGTCCGGACATTAACCTCATAGAGAATTTATTGGATGCGTTAGACAGCAATATTCGAAAAGTATCCATACAACCCAAACAAGAAGTCAGGAGACGAGTTGTAAGTAGGCTGTTTAGGTTTTTTTATTGGTAACGCCACCTCTGTATGAAAATCACTGGCTGTGCTGTGTGCAGTCTGTGGCTGCTTTGCATTGTTGTAATACTCGCCATTGTAGTGTTGGGCAGCTGGGCTGTTAACAGCGCGTAGCGTTGCGCAGTTGGAGGTGAGCCGCCAGCAGTGGTAGATGTGGGGAGGGAGATGGCGGAGTTTTGAAATTTGTCATGAACTGCTACACACACACACACACATATATATATATATATATATATATATATTTGCTAACTATCCCTATCAGTAGTTAGTGCCTTCCATAGTTTGAATCTTTTATTTAGCTGGCAGTAGTGGCGCTTGCTGTATTGCAGTAGTTCGAGTAACGAAGATTTTTGTGAGGTAAGTGATTTGTGAAAGGTATAGGTTAATGTTAGTCAGGGCCATTCTTTTGTACGGTTATTGAAAGTCAGTTTGCGTTGCGCTAAAAAATATTGTGTGTCAGTTTAAGCACAGTCTTGGATAATTGTTCAAAAGGGGATGTTTCAGAGTGCAAAAAGAGTAGGAAAAATCTAAGTATTCTGTGCTTACATAAGCTTGTACAAAGTATGCCACAACGGCTGACACAGGTGTTACAACGTCTCAGTAGAAGTAGAAAGTATTAATTCCCCATTATTTCTAAGTTTTTGGTTTATTTCTGCACTTTGCCCCAAGACATTTTCGAAGGGAAATCTATGTTATTTCACATAAATATAACATTATTTGTATTTTGTGAGTCAGTGAATGAAGTAAAATGTTCAAGCTACTGCTCTATGAATATCATATATGTTTAGTTGTTTATCTGTTATTTCTCATAGTAAATACAAAACCATTCTGTTTGACCCATAACTTATGACTGGTACTCTACACATTTCACGTCTAAGAGTAAACAGACTTTGTAACTTTTGTAACTGAATCTCCAACATTCTTCAGTCATCCCACACGCTGTGTACGCTCACACATTATGTATTCAAGCCGGGCTGTGGGGATAGTGTTGCACCCCTGGAGATGGAGGTCGTCGGCTTACAAACTGGCGTAAAGTTGGCGACTTGGCCCAGGAGCGCTACAGATGCCTCCAGCCAAGCGCGGCAGGATGTTTGCGCTCGTCGGTAAACACCATTACCGTCGTTCGCTAACAGCAAAGATGCCAGCTAGGGTAATAGTTATCCGGCAGCTTTATTCGGGTAAGGACCCCAATATTAGTCGCGAAAGGCACTCCGCACAAACAAACGTTGAAAGCAGTGTTGCAAATGTTTGCCGCCATTAATAGCGCCGCATTTGCAGCTTCGCTCGGTAATTCATTGTTTTCTTTAGGGAAATTGCTACTTGGAGTTGTCAAGAACGAATGTGGCACTCATAAATACTCTATTATAAAAGCTTTAACGTTATGGGACTGACAGTCTTACAAATAAACGGTCTGCGTAACAACTTATGAAAGACAACGAAAAAAGTTGTGCTACACAACAGCTTAACACATAAAATGCTGGATGGAAAGAAAATTTTTGTGACCACAGAGAAGCTTTGAAGTGAGTTCCACTGGGTTCAGTTTTGGGTCCTCTACTATTCCGTAAAAATTTGAAACATCTTCCACTTAAAATGCATCGAATAGAGCGCTTTTTGCAGACATCACGAACGTCGTAATTGATTCTCTTGAAGAGAAAGCAGAAGAAGGAATTTTAACGACGTTTTGAAAAGAATTTTTGAGTGACTTTCGACACTCAGGAGGGCACGCATGCTACGAGGGTTGACCAGAAAGTAATAACCGGGTTTTTTTCTTCGACGATTCATTATTGAACATAATGAGAATTACAGACACGAAAGAATTGTTTTACTTACACACCCTATTTTTCCACGTAATCTCCCTCCCGTTCTATGGCCTTCCTCCAGCGCGAAACAAGGGCGTGTATGCCCTGTCGGTGCCAATCCTTGTCCTGGTGGTGGAGCCAGTACTTCTCTGTGTGAATCGCCTCCTCATGTCCTCAAAATGTCTTCCACGAATGGCATCCTTTAATGGCCCAAACAAGTGGAGGTCCGAGGGGGCTAAGTCAGGGCTGTTAGGTCTCACAGCCATGGATGGTCTCCCCGACCGCTGCAAATCGTGGAGCTCCGCCGAACCGTCTTCTGATGAACTCGCCATCCGTGGTCAGCGACTAACCGTACTTCTGTCGACATCAGATGCTCTATAAACTTTGCACAAGCTCTTGTGAATATTCCCCACAGTTTCTTTCTCTGCAGTGACAAATTCAATGACGGCATATTGCTCGTAGCGTACATCACCTACAGACGCAATTTTGAAACTGCGGTTACGTTATCTGTCGGAAGTGACGAAAACTTCTCGAGCTCACTCAAGAGACTTTAAATAATATATAAGTAACTTTTCTCATTCGTAGCATTGTTTTCGGCTGAGAAAAAAAATTGTGGTCCATTACTTTCTGGGCAACCCTCGTTTGAGTATGAGGTTAAAAGACTATGTGAAAAAAACTAGTGATTTCTCAAAATAGGGAACAATCAAGAATGGGGTGCCACAAGGTTCGGTCTTGGGTCCTCTGCTGTTCTTAATATATATTAATGTCTTGCCATTCTATATTCACGAAGATGCAGAGCTGCTACTTTTTGCCGATGATACAAATATAGCTATCACACCCAACAGAGAAGAATTAACTGAAGAAATTGTAAACGATGTTTTTCAAAAAATCATGAAGTGGTTCTCTGCAAATTGTCTCTCATTAAACTTTTACAAAACACAGTATATACAGTTCCACGCAGTAAGTGGTTGGCTCTGAGCATTATCGGACTTAACTTCTGAGGTCATCAGTCCCCTAGAACTTAGAGCTACTTAAACCTAACTAACCTAAGGACATCACACACACCCATGCCCGAGGCAGGATTCGAAACTGCGACCGTAGCGGTCGCGTGGTTCCAGACAGTAGCGACTAGAACCGCTCGGCCACCCCGACCGGCGCAGTAAGTAGACTGACACCATTAATAAATATAGACTTCGATCAGAGATCGGTAGCTAAGGTAGAATATTCAAAATTTCTAGGGGTATGCACTGATGAGGGGTTGAACTGGAAGGAACACACTGAAGATCTGCTGAAATGTTTGATGGTGGTGGTGGTGGTTAGAGTTTAACGTCCCGTCGACAACGAGGTCATTAGAGACGGAGCGCAAGCTCGGGTTAGGGAAGGATGGGGAAGGAAGTCGGCCGTGCCCTTTCAAAGGAACCATCCCGGCATTTGCCTGAAACGATTTAGGGAAATCACGGAAAACCTAAATCAGGATGGTTGGAGACGGGATTGAACCGTCGTCCTCCCGAATGCGAGTCCAGTGTGCTAACAACTGGAAATGTTTGAGTTCAGCTACTTATGCTATTAGGGTCATTGCAAATTTTGGTAATATACATCTCAGTAAATTAGCTTACCACACCTATTTTCATTCTCTGCTTTCGTATGGCATCATATTCTGGGATAACTCATCATCGAGTAAAAGAGTGTTTATTGCACAAAAGCGTGTAATCAGAATAATTGCTGGAGCTCATCCAAGATCATCCTGCAGACACTTATTTAAAGAGCTAGGGATCGTCACTGCAGTCTCTTTTTATATATATATATATATATATATATATATATATATATATATATATATATTCACTTATGAAATTTGTTGCTAACAATCCGAACAAATTCAAAAGTAATAGCAGTGTACATGGCTACAACACTAGGAGAAAGGATGATCTTCACTACTCAAGGTTAAATCCAACATTGGCTCAGAAGGGGGTAAATTATGCTGCCACAAAAGCCTTTGGTCACTTATCTAATAGCATCAAAAGTCTGACAGACAGCCATATAGCATTTAAAAGGAAATTAAAAGAATTTCTGAATGGTAACTCCTTCTACTCATTAGTAAGTGAGTAATTTCCCCACACCCCACCCAAAAATATTAAGTGTCATGTAATATTTTGTGTAATGTAATATCTTGTATTGACACGTTCCACGTCATTACGAAGTGTCGTATTCAAAATCTATGGAACAAGTACTAATCTAATAACACAGGCAGAACATTCCCACTTACCTGATGTGTTGTCATGTTTGCTGAAGCCTATGTTGTCATGGATCTTTTAACTCTAACTTGAAGTCGGTATACCTCGGCTGAAACGCATTTCTGCCCGTACACTGAGGTGAAAAAACAGTAATGGGATAGTGAAATACACATATGCAGATGGCGGCAGTATCACGCACAGAAAGTATAGAAAGGCAGTACATTGGTGGAGCTATCATTCCATCTGAGAAAATTTCCGATGTAATAATGACCGCTCGACGGGTATTAACAGACTTTCAACGCGGATTGGCAGTCGCAGCTAGGCGCACTGGACATTCCATTTCGGAAATCGTTAGGGAAGCCAATATTCCGAGATTCACGGTGTCAAGAGTGTGCCGAGAATACCAAATTTCAAGCATCACCTCACAACACGTACAACGTAGTGGCCTGGGACTTCCACGTAACGATCGAAAGCAGTGGAGTTTGCGTTGTCAGTGCTAACAGGTAACTAAAAACGCGTGAAATAACCGCAAAAATCATTGTGGGACGTGAGACGAATGTTTCCGTTATGGCACTGCGGCGAAATTTGGTGTTAGTGGATTATGGCAGCAGACGAACGTCGCGAGTGCCTTTGCTAACAGCACATCATCTGCAGCATCTTGCCGGGGCCTCTGACCATGACTGGAAAACCGTGGCCTGGACAGATGAGTCCCGATTTCACTTGGTAAAAGCTGACATTAGGGTTCGGATGTGGTGCAGACTCCACGAAGACAAGGAGTCAAGTAGTCATCGAGGCACTGTGCCAGTTGATGGTGGCTCCATAATGGCGTGGGCTGCGTTTATGTGAAATGGACTGGATCTTCTAGGCCAACTGAACCGATCATCGACTGGAAATGGTTATGTTCGGATACCTGGAGAGAATTTGCAGTCACTCATGGATTTCACGTTCCCGAACAACGATGCAATTTTTGTGGATGACAATGCACCATGTCACTGAGCCACAGTTGTTAGCGATTGGTTTGAAGAACATTCTTGACGATTCGAGAGAATGACTTGGGCACGCATCGAACATTTAAGGAACATAATCGAGAGCACAGTTCGAGCACAAAATATTGCACCGGCAATTCTTTCGCAATTGTAGACGTCTTAAGAAGAAGAATAGCTCAACATTCAGGCAGGGGACTTATGAAAACTTGTTGAGTCCATACCACGTCGCGTTTCTGCACTACGGCGGGCAAAAGAAAGGTCCGACACGATATTAGGAGGTAACTCATGACTTTGTCACTTCAGAGTATGTCCGTATGAACTTTTTTGCTCATTATTCTCTCAAATTCATGTGAAGCATTGTAACCTTAAACAGAGAACCAGAATGATCGCTGCTACTAACGCTAGGTCACGTACTTCGGCGGAATTTGCTCAGTTAAAGATTACGGCTGCGGCCTGAATGGTCTTGGCTCCGAGTTGGTAGTTAAAGCACTGCACTTAAGAAAGTAAGATTCAGCCTATATAATCTTGGGCTAATTCAAATAATTCAGAATTCCCGAAAAATGACCTGTATTTAATCATTGCTCAAGGTAGCGCTGTAGGATGCGCCCTGGATCGGAGATGGATGGGGCGAGAGGTGAATTTCATTTATGGAAATCCTAATATAGTTACAGGTGAAGTGAACATTTATTGAATTCGATGTACTAATTAACACGCTTGTGAACATAATGAACTGTGACGATCGCTGATGCCTGACATTCTCGTACATTAAGTTCCATACTTCGTAAATCATAAACTATGGATCCGAGTCCGCCAGTAAATTCGTGGTTTATGGAACGCGAATGGTCAAGGTATCTGTTAACCATGAACGCACGTAACGCCTAAATTCGGTTTATGAGGTGTACACAGAGAAGAAAAGAAAACAACAAAGAGCCTCCACCACGACCACACGTTGCTAGCAAAGATATGCTGCTCCCTCGATTTCACACGTTGAGTGAATATGTAATACCGTTTAAGTACGAAAACCAAGATCAAAATATCGGATGAGAAATACGTTTAACTCAGATGCACAGTGCAAGAAGGAGATTACGAAAGCTACAGTGCAAAAGGCTTTCAAACGAGAACATGACCACGTGGTGGTAACGAAACGAAAGTACCTGTCGAAGAAGTAGGAACTGCAGGATAAACGAGTAATAATTGCACTGAATTTATCGCAAAGGTAACAAGATGTGAAAGATGAAGGCTACTAAGCATGTAAACTAACATGTGACGGTAACAAATGAAGCAAGTACCGAAAGACGGAAGAAGAGTATTGAAAAATCAAAGGCAAAATCAGAGTGGCATCATGTAACTCACACCCATTAGCCGTTAGAAAAATGAGAGGCTCATAGAACTGAATCGTTACCCATTCAACACACCTCTACGTGTTGAAGTGACTAGTTGGAACAAACAATAGCCTTCAAAATCACCTAAATTTCAATGTCTTCAGCACTCGCGATATTGGAATAAAACTTGTGACACGAAGTAAGAGATTATCAAGCTATAAGGGAAAAGCGTTAGGGTCTCAGTTAGGCTGAAAACTTACACAGATTCAAACATTAACTGAACTATCGAGGAGAATCTCGTACGAGCAACCGATCTTACCAAGCTCCCAGCGAATAGTGACGAGCTGCTCTCATGAAACCTTGGTTTATCCTTCCAACGGAAGTAACCAAGGAGCAGGCCTATTGTATCATGACAGCCTACGCTAAAGGTTCGATCAAGGCAAATAGAAATCTCTTTGCTACCTACCAAATACCTACGTAAGTTGGCCGTACTTTAACAAGTGGCAGACCACTCTAAATCCCACGGTTACGCACATAGAATTCGAAACTGCGCACATATATTCTTTCCTTTTATTACTCCAGTGGGGAAAAGAAAGGGCAGGTACAATGGAATATAGTACTGAGGCATTTTAAACATGAGCCTCGGAGAAGTAGCAAAACATAATAGACTTTGCACAAGTGTATCTGAAATAGACAATTAGTATACTGGTTTAGGCCGGCCAGTGTGGCCGAGCGGTTCTGGCGCTTCAGTCTGGAAGCGCACGACCGCTACGGTCGCAGGTTCGAATCCTGCCTCGGGCATGGATGTGTGTGATGTCCTTAGGTTTGTTAGATTTAAGTAGTTCTAAGTTCTATGGGACTGATGACCTCAGATGTTAAGTCCCATAGTGTTCAGAGCCATTTGAACCATACAGGTTTAGTGTAAAACATGAAAAATATGTAAGCTGTGGCTCATATGGACGCACTAGCTGCTCAGTCTTTTTCTACCGGAGGAAATTTACTATCTGTACCGTAAACATAGGTTCCCCGACATATTTTGATGAGGTTCCTTTCAATAAAATCTCATGAATACTATCACATACATACACTTCAGGTTTTGTAAGTATCCACCTTTTGATGATGAGCGGACAACGGCTCGAAAGCTGATTGATGGCGCTATAATAAAAGTTTTTAGTTGGTAGCGTGTTGCATGCAACTTATTCGCTAAAAGTAAAAAGCCGTATCACTTAACCTAGTTGCCGATGGCATCTTTCATAATAATGGGTATTAGAAGGGGAAAGAACCCGTCGCACACAGGGACAGTGTTATATTTTCATTAGGTTTCTTCTTGCACACAAACTTTTTTTATAAGAAATATTCGCTCATCACACTTTTTTTTTCCTACGTGAAATTTCTCAAGAGGGTCAAGTGTACGGAGGTGTATTAACATCAAGCTGATTTAAGACGCAATAATCAGCCCACGGAGGGTAAGTTCAACCCGCTGTAAAATTCTACAACGGAGCCTTTCCGTCCCGGCCAGAAAACTTGGCCTTGTACCGGCGGAACACGGTTTCGTGTGGAAGTGATGGCCTTCCTGATCTCTTGGCATTCCGGGAGGTCTGAGTGCCCCGCATAAAACGTGCGTAACAGTCCATCTTGGGCGGCGTAACTACGGCGTCCCCAGAGGCACGAGTGAGAGAGAGAGAGGGGGGGGGAGGGAGAGAGAGAGAGGGGGAGAGAGATGGAGAGCTCGGACTCTTGGGAGGCCGAGCTCTGGAGATAAGGGAGAAACAAGGCGACCCCGGCTCCTTGTCGCATGCGATACTGCTCCCGGGGCTGTTGCAACTTCGGCCACTGCGAGGTAGCGACCGCACTTGCAGTTCGTGGGGCTCTCTGCTCCCTACTCTCCACCACACAACAGAAACTTAGCCAGTCGGTGTTGCTGTGTCTCTGCGATAGCGGCCCGTTTCGTATGAGATAATGACCGGAAAATCCGATTTTTATCTCTTTACGGCTCCGTAGCTCAATCAGCAAAAACGGAATCCTTACACGATCACTTTGTTGCTCGTCTGTCGTGTTTTTGTCTGTCTGTATGTCTGTCCGCCCTGCTCTTAAGATTCATTTTTCTCAGAAATGGGTAAACGTATCAAGTTGAAATTTATGTTATATAGTAAGGTCTACGGTCCCTTGACGGTGTAAAAAGTAGAAGCTTTTAAGTTAAGATACGGCCATTTATGTCACATATTTAGATACTCGCGAACTCACTCAGCAAAACCCATAGGGCACTTCCTATTCATCTACACTACTGGCCATTAAAATTGCTACACCACAAAGAAGACGTGCTACAGACACGAAATTTAACCAACAGGATGAAGATGCTGTGATATGCAAATGATTAGCTTTCCAGAGCATTCACACAAGGTTGGCGCCGGTAGTAACACCTACAACGTGCTGGCATGAGGAAAGTTTCCAACCGATTATTCATACACAAACAGCAGTTGACCGGCGTTGCCTGGTGAAACGTTGTTGTGATGCCTCGTGTAAGGAGGAGAAATGCGTACCATCACGCTTCGGACAATGATAAAGGTCGGATTGTAGCCTATCGCAATTGCGGTTTATCGTATAGCGACATTGCTGCTCGCGTTGGCCGAGATCCAATGACTGTTAGCAGAATATGGAATCGGTGGGTTCAGGAGGGTAATACGCAACGCCGTCCTGGATCCCAACGGCCTCGAATCAATAGCAGTCGAGATGACAGGCATCTTATCCGCATAGCTGTAACGGATCGTGCAGCCACTTCTCGACCCCTGAGTCAATAGATGGGGACGTTTGGAAGACAACAACCATCTGCACGAACAGTTCGACGACGTTTGCAGCAGCATGGACTATCAGCTCGGAGGCCATGGCTGCGGTTACCCTTGACGCTGCATCACAGTCAGGAGCGTCTGCGATGGTGTACTCAACGACGAACCTGGGTGCACGAATGGCAAAACGTCATTTTTTCGGATGAATCCAGGTTCTGTCTACAGCATCACGATGATCGCATCCGTGTTTGGCGACATCGCGGTGAACGCACATCGGAAGCGTGTATTCGTCATCGCCATACAGGAGAATCACCCGGCGTGATGGTATGGGGCGCCATTGGTTACACGTCTCGGTCACTTCTCGTTCTCATTGACGGCACATTGAACAGTGGACGTTACATTTCAGATGTGTTACGACCCGTGGCTCTACCCTTCATTCGATCTCTGCGAAACCCTACATTTCAGCAGGATAATGCACGACCGCATGTTTCAGGTCCTGTACGGGGCTTTCTGGATAAATGTTCGACTGCTGCCCTGGCCAGCGTATTCTCCAGATCTCTCACCAACTGAAAACGTCTGGTCAGTGGTGGCCGAGCAACTGGCTCGTCACAATACACCAGTCACTATCCTTGATGAACTGTGGCATCGTGTTGAAGCTGCATAGGCAGCTGTACCTGTACACGCCATCCAAGCTCTGTTTGAGTCAATGCCCAGGCGTATCAAGGTCGTTATTACGGCCAGAGGTGGTTGTTCTGGGTAACGATTTCTCAGGATCTATGCACCCATATTGCTTGAAAATGTAATCACATGTCAATTCTAGTATAATATGTTTGTCCAATGAATACCCGTTTATCATCTGCATTTCTTCTTGGTGTAGCAAATTTAATGGCCAGTAGTGTAAACACAGCCCACACCATTATGGGACTACCACCAGCTTGCACAGCGCCTAGTTGACAATATGGGTCCGTGGCTTCGTGGGGTCTACGCGGGACTCGAACCCTACCATCAGCTCTTACCAACTATAGCTGGAACTCATCTGACCAGGCTACGGTCTACCAGTCGTCTAAGGTCCTAATTATATGGACACGTGTTCAAGCGGAACGCAACAAGGGATGTCGTGCTGTTAGGAAAAGCACTCGCGCCTGGCACCCGCTGTCGCAGCCCATTAGCGACAAATTTCGCCGCACTGTCCTAGCAGATACGTTCGTCATACGCCCCAAATTGGTTTATACGATTATTTCACGCACTGTTGCGTGTCTGTTCGAACTGACAACTCAACGTAAACGCTACTGCTCACGGTTGTTAGGTGAAGGCTGTCGGCCGCTACGTTGTCCGTGGTGAGAGGTGATGCTTGAAATTTGGTGTTTTCAGCATACTCTTGACACTGTGGATATCGGAATATTGAATTCGCTAACGTTTTCCGAAATGAAGTGTCCCATGCGTCTAGTTCCAACTAACATTCCGCATTCAAAGTTTGTTAATATCCGTCGTGCGGTCATAACCTCGTCGGAAACCTCTTTACGTGAATTACCTGAGTACAGATGAGCCCTGATAATGCACCGCCCTTTTATACTTTGTGAACGCGCTGCTACCGCCATCTGTATATGTGCATATCACTATCCCATGACTTTTGTCACATCGATGTGATTTGGAACAGCAGAGGAACAGTAACACTTCCTTGGGGAACACTTAGTTTACTCGATGACTTTCGTCAGTTTATAACGATACAGCATTCCCCAAAATTCATATAAAATGTTTGATACCACCTTTTTTTATATGCATCCGGATAGTTATCGGAGAATTCAGTGCTTCCAAAGGCCTTGTATCTGTGTCTTTATATATATATCATTCCGTTCCAATTTGATAGAAAACTTGATATTCATTGCGAAGGCGTGTTAAATGTTCTGGCAGGACGTGCGTTGTCATAATTATCGGTGGATTGTTGTCGTTCGTACAATTATGTACATATACTAAATTATGTAGCTATTCAAAAAATTGAAGTACTAAGTCCTTAGCAACAAATAACTAGAGACTGCAGAGATGTTAGCTTGAAAAATCAATGCTTCTAATTAACAAAATGTTGATATAAATATCCAGTAACAGAAGACCTCACTATCTTGAGAAACAGCTTAAAATTTGTTACCAAGCGATGTATTTTCATTTGTTATTTAGTTTTATATCTTCCTCTGTAATTAATATTCTTTGTAAGTACATTTCTAATTAACTCTCCAATTTTTTACATCTCAGAGTTTTCCAATTTCCAAAATTTGAAGCCTTATTTGTGCATTTTATATACGTATCAGATAAAGCACGAGCTCTGTACTACCAATGAATATTAGTAACCAAATCCAAACTGTAAATAATTACGTAACTAAAGTAATACGAGAGACATTATCGTAATTACAGTCGCACTGCTGAGACAGTACTCCCTAGGCACGCTAATTGATTATACGTCACTTGTAACGAACGGTGTCGAAAATCTTGTGAACATTTAGAAATACGGAATCTGTTTGACACCGCTGTCGGTAGCACTCATTAGTTAGTGTGAACGGTGAGTTAGTTGTATGTTACGTACTTTCTCAATCAGTGCTGTCTGTGTGTCAATAAATCGTTTTCTTGCAGATAATTCATAATATTCGAAGACAGTACAGCCGTGGACAAAACGAGCGAGACCCCTCGCCTTTTCGTTATGCAGATCCGCACAGCATAACAGGCAAGGCGACGAAGTGCTACCAACATACTATGCACAGGAGTGAAATTGAAAAGCTATCTGAATTTCATCAGACTGTTTTCAATCGTGTGTAAGACTATATTAAAGCTGATTAGTGTGTTAAATAAAACACGTAAATATAAGATATAAATGTAAGAAGAAACGCTAATTAGTATGAACTGTACTAATAAAAATGAATTTCAGCTTATCGCGATAACGTAACTGTTTTAGTAAGACAAAGTACCCCAGATCGTTACGAATTAGCAAAATATTATGCGCATTCGGCCGCGAAGCGGTCTGTGTCACCATTCAGACCAGTCATACTGGATTACCGTTGCTGACCTGCCATGAAAGTGTGCAAATTTAGCAATTGCGTGAAGATTCATAACGAAATTCAGTTAAAAATCATTCAGTGACACACTCAAGTCAATTCAGTTACTGACAGAAGCGGGAAAAGTAGGCAGTAACAAGTATGAAATTGTACAAGAGTTTCATATTGACATCCACAGGGCGCCAGTACAGAATAAAGGTAGCAATAAAACATATTGGTGGCGCGAGAATGTCTTAAAACTGCTTTACTGATAGTCTATCTGCCTCCATCGAGATTAGAACCGAAAACAAACCAGACCTCCCTTGCAGTAGCAAACACCTTTCACTACACTAGCAGACAACCCAGGAAAACAGCCCTCTATTATTACCCCAGACATGAATAAACCGGCGATTTCGCAATGAAAATGGCAAACTGATCTGCAGTTTCTGTTGCATAGAGCTTTCCAGACTCAAAAACACGAATTTTCTACCTTTATGTCACCGCTTATGTGACACTCATTCAGGATGTTTATCGAAATAACAAAATACTGTTATTAGCTAGTAAATTTAGTAGGATAATTCTGCACAAACCCAGTAAATAAACGGCGACATAGCTGCCAAACGTATTCTACCATGTTTCGAATCCTCCATTAGACCCGCCACAACCAGCAAACGTTCATTAGCCGAAGTGCTTCTTAAGCTAGCTAGCAATGGGAATGCTCGCACTTCTCAAAAGCGGCGGCATTAATACTAGGATCTGAGTTAACATGTGTAGGCAAATCGATTTTATTTGCATTCTTGTAAACGTGATTTTGATCGAAAGCGTAGCTATGATTAATATACTGATGTATCGACTGCAACTAGAACATTTCGAAAAAAGAGTAGGTGGAATTATTTATGCGGCCCTCATCTTCAGTAATTGTTGTTAGGATTTCGTCACCTAAATCGGTAAAAATGGAACATACTAATCAGCATTAATATAGTCTTACACATGATTGAAAACAGTCTGATAAAGTTCAGATAGCTTTTCAATTTCACACCAGTGCACAGTATGTTGGTAGCACTTCGTCACCTTGCCCGTTATGCTGTGTAGCAGACTTTAAAGCTGTGCGAATCAGCATAACGAAAAGGCGAGGGGTCTCGCTCGTTTTGTCCACGTCTGTACATGTTACAAAATCATATGCAACAGGAAATGGAGGAAGTGACTGTGGTACCCTCAGCCCTCGTTACACGCTGCAAGTTGGCTTGCGGAGCATAGATGATGATATAGGTAGATGTTGAGGTTAGGAGGATTATTTTGCCGATTAATATACAAGTTGGGTACATGGTTTCTCTGTTTTCAGTGGATTTCTGTGTGAGATACAAAGTTTTGCAAGAGAGCAAGGCGCATACAAGCTGAGAGGTCCTCAGGGGTTGATTACAATAATTTCCTCACAAAGACCACAACATGATGAAAAGACTACATACAAAACATAAAAATAGCTTAGTCCTTTCAAAAGTGTAGTAAATGCCACATATGTTACACATTATAGCCAATATCAGGCCTGTGATTTGTACAAAAGTCTGAATAAATGAGTGTTCCATAGAGTATTGTATTGTATTGTATGTTAACCGGGGACCTAGAAACGACGGAGAGGCTCCGTCCTCGCCACAGCCGCAGTGGTCCACAACCCCACGACGACTACTGCAGTCCACTTCACCCCTCCGCCACCCCATCCATATAGTATACAACATCAGCATCAACATCTTCATCTACATCTACATGACTACTCTGCAATTCACACTTAAGTGTTTGGCAGACGGTTCGCCGAACAACCTTCAGGCTGCTTCTATCGTTCGACTCTCGAATAGCACGCAGGAAAAACAAACACTTAAATATTTCCGTCCGAGCTCTGTTTACCTTGTCACAATGATCATGTCTCTATATATGTAATTGGTCGTCAAAAATTATTTTCGCATGCAAAGTAGATAGTTGATGAGTGAAATTTCTTGAAAGGATATCGTCGCAACGAAAAACTCTTTGGTTTAATGATTACCGCCCTATCTCGCCTATCAAGTCCATGAATTTCTCTCCCCTACTTCACTCGCGGTCGCGTTCAAGCTTCTCGAGCACGGAGTACCGGGTTCGATTCCCGGCGCTGTCAGGGATTTTCACGTGCCTCGAGATGACTGGGTGTTTGAGTTGTCCTCATCATTTCATCACCATTCATAAAAGTTGGAGATTGGACTGAGCAAAGGCTGGGAATTTGTACGGGTGCTGATACCCGCGCAGTTGAGCGCCCCACAAACCAATCATCACCATTATCATCATCCCCTATTTCACGGTAATACAAAATGAGTAGCTTTTCTTCGAAATTTTTTGATGTACAACGAATGATACATTAGAACTGAGTTAAAAATAAGTAAATATTAGGAAAAATCCATTGCTGCTTCCATGAGAAATAGATTGTGTTATCCCAATGACGTTGCAAAGAAGCTTAGTAATTATTTAATTACAGAAACAGTACCGCAGAGAGAAGGTGCGCCAAACGAAACACGTGCTATTAGGTGCCACTTTGCAGCACTTCTGAACCATCTTTATAGATTAGCACGTCACAACTAATACATTGCACAGTGAAACACGATAAGGATCCAGTATAAAATGCAAAATACACACGAAAACAAAAACTGGAAATCTCTGGCTGAATATGTACGACCCACTGATAAGTTTCAAAGCTTGTACTGGGTAGTATAGAGCGGATGATAGAAAGATCGCAACATATAACAAACTCTTCGAAAGAGGACCCGCTTCTCACCCATGTACACGACATTCAATTCGCGAAACGCAGTTCAACACAGGCTGACGATCTCCGAAACGCCGGCGATATCCAAACGGATGAAAGAAACCTGTAATGCTGACACACCGATCGTGAACCACCCATCACGTTACGTAAACTAAACGACACTGGTAATATGCGTACGAGTCCACAGTCGCCCCCTCAAATATTACAGCGCATGTACACAGTGTGGTATTGTCTTCTGATATGTACTGTTGATCGTACACATCATTATTCCATATAAATAAAGGGTATCAACATGAGCATGTGAACGTATCAAAGGTATAAAACCGTTCTGCTGACACTAGATAGGAGGAGCAAATGTAAACAAAGACTAGAATAGACTATACGTAAAAGGAAAAGCGTAATTTTAAAATTTCGATTCGAAGAATTTAAGAACACCTGTCTTTGAAGCAGGCAGAATGAAAACCCTGAAATAATTGCAGAATAGTCCGATGCAAAAGCGTTTATCACAAAGAAGGAACGAGAAAATTAAAAATTTCAGCCAAGGTCCGAACAGATTTACATTCTCAGTTTCTCTCCTCCAAACATGTGGCGTAAGCAATCGAGTTAGCAGTAATCATGTCTCATTTAAATACAGTTTGCAAAGGCTATGAATGTTTTGGAGGTTGAAAGTTGATTTGCGAGCAGCATTTCTTTGATAAAGACTGGAATTGAAGTTATTTATACGAGTACTGTGAATGGGGCTTCGTATTACGTTTTAAAGCATTTGTGTGGAGCTGGAATTCGTAGAATCCATTCATAGAACGACAGTTCATTACGTGTCGAATTCCTAACGGCACATTGAGAAATCTTTATTGGAGAAGGGATTAGTTAAAGCGAAAACCAACAGAAGTAAAGTAAATCTAAAAACAGTACACTGCGTACAATTTCCTGATTGTATTACTTTAGATTGAGATTAATGTAAGAGTATCGACTGAATGCTAAAAAGCTAAACGGGGAAACCCGATTTCCTTTTTGACCAGTATCATTTCGCAAGACTACCAGTGTTCTCTGGGCATTAAAATCCGCAATGCTGAAAATTGTAATTGACCAGATACTTCAATACCGTTGCAAGAAAGGTTTCTCTAGTTATTGGGGGTTTTATTGCCACTTCTTTACGTGTTACGTATTGGCACTCATATCTGGACCTTCGGCCGACGGTTGTTTAGTGGTTTTTCTGACGCTGTACCAGCTCCAGTGGCTATCATTTCCAAAAGTTGTCCACCAGCAGCAACTATGGGTGAAATTTTGGGAATGGTAGCGACTGACGAGAATCGTCAGAAAACAACTAAGCGACCTTTCGCCTAGCACCCAGAGGTGATCGCCAACATTCAACTCGTGAGCAAAGGTATTTGACAAATATTTTGGCTCTTGCAAGTGGCTCTACGCCAATGAGAACTAGATTATGCGTAAAAGTAGCAGGCACCAATAGAAGTGATAGTACTTTAGATATGGTGACTCTAGTTACCTGAGTTTTTCCCCAACATGTAAATTCGTGTAATATTTTGCCCTATTCCTTCTTTAAAGAAAAGTTTCTGTTGCTAATGCCAGTTTGCATGAAGTATCCTATTTACCTTTGCTGTCGTCCATTAGTTTTCTGTCCAAATAGCAAAACTAGTCTTGTGCTTTCAGTGTATCATTTCATAATCTAATTCCCGCAGCATCACATGCCTTCATTCTTATGCACACCATTAACCTTGTTTCACTTTGTTTGTCCACGTTTTGTGATTGCTCTTGTTGCCTTCGCAAGGAAAGCACATAATAAGAAACTACAAGTGACACGAGGCAGGTTGTTACACCACAACTACTACCCCAGTGAAACTGGAAGAAACTGCCTTGTAAATCTCCATTTCTCTGTAAATAGTCGTTTTATTTTCAGTTGCAGACAAGAGTCAATTTTCAGTTGCAGAGAAATTTTAAACATTTCATCACTCACTTCATGTTAGTTCTTTCACATGATACAGCACTTGACTCATGAGCAGAAAGGCTACGTTGCTGTTACAAAAATACTCGGAGAAGAAAAAAATTACAGACAGACGTAGAAACAATGTTTCCTCTCGCAGTCGCTCTATTACTGGAAGTCCGTCCTCCAGCGTTCGGCAGGAGAATTGTACTGTCAGGTGCTACCATCCGCTGCAAGGAAAGTTTTTTGCTGCCAGCAATTAATTCAAAATTTGCGTCTAACAAGTTACGCTAAGCAACAAATAGCCACAGTGTTCCCTAAGTAACTTTTTTTTCGATGTAATAATTAACTCTTTATGCCTGTCTCTTGTAGATGGTCCGTAATAGAGACACAACAGCGAAAAAATCCGGATACCCGAGCGTAGGACTCTTGCATAGAGATATCTGTTCAAACTTAATTATTAATATAGATAGTTCACCCATCCCAAGAATCGAGGCTCTCGACGATTTTTGCCTGTTATCGATATCTATACACGCAAGGTATACGTCTACCCATCTCTGTGAAAAAGGGGTCTTAATAGCACAGCCAGGCAATGGGATAACAAATAACAAAAAATGTTTTGTGTGTGATATATTTACAGATTAAAAGCTTTCGGACTTTTTTATTTAGTTTTGTTGCGAAACCTTGCTTCTTGCCAAGTTTCATGACTCTACGTCAACGGGAAGTAGCCCATAGCTTTTCATCAGTGAGTTTGCGAGTATCAAAATATGTGACATAAATGAAACTAAATTACATCCGAACAGGCTATGAAGGGCCAACGGTACCGACCAGATGCCGTGTCATCGTCAGCCCACAGGCGTCACTGGATGCGGATGGGAAGGGGCATGTGGTCAGCTCATCGGTCTCCCGGACGTCTATGTGACATAAATGGCCGTATGTTTTGATTGCGTTGACTTAGAGAATTACGTTTATTACACCGCCAAGGGACTGATGATCTTATCATGTGACGTGAGTTTCAACCTGATACATGAGCCCGTTCCTGGCAAAAAGAGGTCTTAAAACAGGCACGGAGAGACAGACAGATAACAAATGACAAAAAAATTTATTTTCATGTGTTATAATTACAAGTTAACAATTTACTGATTTTTTTTAGTTGTACTGTGAAACTTCTTACCAAATTTCATGGTTTGAGGGCAACGGGAAGTGCCCTGCAGGTTTTGATGATTGAGTTTGCCTGTATCAAAATATTTGACATAAATGGCGTATCTTTTGACTGCATTGACTTAGAAGGGTACTTTAATTACAGCACCAAGGAACTATAGACCTCAGTAAGCGACATAAATTTCATCTACGAGGGTAAGTCAATTATTACCCGCAATTTAGATATACAGGGCTATTACAAATGATTGAAGCGATTTCATAAATTCACTGTAGCTCCATTCATTGACATGTGGTCACGACACAATACAGATACGTAGAAAAACTCAAAGTTTTGGTCGGCTAAAGCCGCACTTCAGGTTTCTGCCGCCAGAGCGCTCGAGAGCGCAGTGAGACAAAATGGCGACAGGAGCCGAGAAAGCGTATGTCGTGCTTGAAATGCACTCACATCAGTCAATCATAACAGTGCAACGACACTTCAGGACGAAGTTCAACAAAGATCCACCAACTGCTAACTCCATTCGGCGATGGTATGCGCGGTTTAAAGCCTCTGGATGCCTCTGTAAGGGGAAATCAACGGGTCGGCCTGCAGTGAGCGAAGAAACGGTTGATCGCGTGCGGGCAAGTTTCACGCGTAGCCCGTGGAAGTCGACGAATAAAGCAAGCAGGGAGCTAAACGTACCACAGCCGACGGTTTGGAAAATCTTACGGAAAAGACTAAAGCAGAAGCGTTTCTTAAACAGGGGATTGGAAAACCGATGGATCGGTCGTGGTGGAGATCATGATCAGCAATTCATGTCATGGCCTCCACGCTCTCCCGACTTAACCCCATGCGATTTCTTTCTGTGGGGTTATGTGAAAGATTCAGTGCTTAAACCTCCTCTACCAAGAAACGTGCCAAAACTGCGAGCTCGAATCAACGATGCTTTCGAACTCATTGATGGGGACATGCTGCGCCGAATGTGGGAGGAGCTTGATTATCGGCTTGATGTCTGCCGAATCACTAAATGGGGACCTATCGAACATTTGTGAATGCCTAAAAAAAACTTTTTGAGTTTTTGTATGTGTGTGTAAAGCATTGTGAAAATATCTCAAATAATAAAGTTATTGTAGAGCTGTGAAATCGCTTCAATCATTTGTAATAACCCTGTATTTTCGTTTATTTTGGTAGTACTGTCGTTTTACTTTGATGCCGCATGCTTTGTTTATTGCAATTTTCAAGCTGCTAGGTTAGTTTCGTTATCGCTGCCATGCAGTTAATCATGGCTGCTCCGCTGTCTATTTGCACCAAAGAAGAGCAACCGTTCTTTGTTTCGTTCTTGTGGTCGCAAGCCGTATCAGGGGCCGGAATTCATCGAAGACTCTCGATACAGTACGGGAACACTGTTTTCCCACAACATAACGTCTACGAAGGGATTGAAAAATTCCGAAATGGTCGCAGAAGTGTAACGCACGATGAAGGTGCCGGACGACCGTTTACTTCCACAAATGATGAAACCATTGAGCGTTCACGTTAAATGATTCTCTTAGACAGACGATTTACTATTGACAAAGTCGCACATCGTCTGCAAATTAGTGACGTTTCTGCCATCCATAACAGACTTGGGTTTCACAAAGTTTGCCCAAGTTAGGTCCCAAAACAACTCACACAGTTGCATAAACAAACGCGCTTGGGCATCTGCAAGAAACATTTGGATCGCTGTGGTAACGAAGGGGACTACTTCTTAAACACGATCATTACTGGCGAGGAGACATGGATCCATCATTACGAGCCAGAGACTAAACGGTAGAGTATGGAATGGAAACATCCAAATTCGCCATGCAAGAAGTAGTTCAAGACCCAACCGTCCGCAGGAAAACTGATGCTTACGGGTTTTTGTGACGCACAACGTCCAGTGCTGGAACGTTATGGGGAATGGTGCACAACAATAAACAGTGTACGTTACAGTAAGATGCTTACTGCCAGGCTAAAGACTGCAGTTCGAAGCAAACGCCGAGGATTGCTGTCAAAAGGTGTTGTGTTGTTGAACGATAATGCTCGTCCGCATACTGCTGCCCACACTGCTGAAACGCTCCAGAAACTCAAATTTCAAGTACTGGATCATCCTCCATATAGTCCCGATCTTGCCCATTCTGACTATCACTTGTTCAGTCCACTCAAACAGGCATTAAGGGACCGTCGATTTGCCTCGGACGAAGCAGTGAAAGAAGCGGTGCATTCCTGGCTCGCAACTCAACCGAGAACCTTCTTTATGAGGGCCTCAGGAAGCTTATACAACTATGGATCAAGTGCGATGAAACTCAAGAAGACTATGTTGAAAAATGGTGTTCATATAAGTTCCCTATTTGATTACAATAAAATTTTGTAACTTCTTTGCGGACAGTAATTGACTTACCCTCGTAGATAACTTTACCCAATCTTGAGAAAAAGGAGTCTTAAAAGACGGAGTGACAGGTAGTCTGACAACAAACGAGTAAAAAAATTTTGCCGTGTGGCATGGTCACAAATTAACAATTTTCAGATTTTCCTTTAATTGTACTGGGAATCCTTGCTTCTTGCCAAATTTCATGACTCTAGACTACTGGCCATTAAATTTGCTACACCAAGAAGAAATGCAGATGATAAACGGGAATTCACGGTCTCCGAGCTGATAGTCCATGCTGCTCCAAACGTCGTCGAGCTGTCGGTGCAGATGGTTGTTGTCTTGCAAACGTCCCCATCTGTTGACTCAGGGATCGAGACGTGGCTGCACGATCCGTTACAGCCCTGCGGATAAGATGCCTGTCATTTCGACTGCTATTGATACGAGGCCGTTGGAATCCAGCACGGCGCTCCGTATTACCCTCCTGAACCCACCGATTCCATATGCTGCTAACAGTCATTGGATCTCGACCAACGCGAGCAGCAATGTCGCGATACGATAAACCGCAATCGCGATAGGCTACAATCCGACCTTTATCAAGGTCGGAAACCTGATGGTACGCATTTCTCCTCCTTACCCGAGGCATCACAACAAAGTTTCATCAGGCACATTGTAGGTGTCACCACCGGCGCCAACCTTGTGTGAATGCTCTAAAAAGCTAATCATTTGCATATCACAGCGTCTTCTTCCTGTCGGTTAAATTTCGCGTCTGTAGCACGTCATCTTCGTGGTGTAGCAATTTTAATGGCCAATAGTGTACATTGAGTGGACTGGGTTCTCTGGTCCAAATGAACCGATCATTGACTGGAGATTGTTACGTTCGGTTCCTTAGAGACCACTTGCAGCCATTCATGGACTTCTTGTTCCCAATGTTGATGATGAGGTCCCATACACCGAGGAGTGTAGGGAACGATGCGGGAGACCCGCACCGCCGTACTAGGCAAGGTCCTAGCGGAGGTGGTTTGTCATTGCCTACCTCCGACCGTAATGGGGATGAATGATGATGATGATGACAACACAACACCTAGTCATCTCCAGGCAGGGGAAAATCAATGACCCCGCCGGGAATCGAACCCGGGACCCCGTCCGCAGGAAGGGAGAGCACTACTGCAAGACCACGAGCTGCGGACTCTTGTTTCTAAACAACGACGGAATTTTTATGGATGACAATGCGTCGTATCACGTGGTCGTAATTGTTCGCGATTGGTTTGAAGATCATTCTGGCCACCCAGATCGCCCTAAATGACAGGTCAGTTCGTGCACAAAATCCTTATCTGCCAACACCTTCGCAACTATGGACGGCTATAGAGGCAGCGTGGCTCAATATTTCTGCGGTGGACTTCCCACAACTTGTTGAGTATATGTCACGTCGACGTGCTGCATTACACAGTGCAACGGGGGGTCCAACACACCATTAGGAGGTATCCCATGCCTTCTATCATCCCAGTGTACATAAATGATTCAATTACGAGAACTTAAATGGTAACGATCACATGGAAAATTTTGTGTGGAAGGTGAACCAAAGACGGCGTTTTATTGGCAGTACATTATAAGATGGATCATGTCTAGTACGGACAGTGTCTACACTATACTGGGCGTACATGAAGTCCGGGGACATTTTCAATTATTTATTGCACAAGAGCCAAACATTGTACAGATATCATACATATTTCATTTTGCAGAGAAAGCCTGAAAGTTTTTTTTCGTGTATTCCGCCACTGCGTAGTTTGGTAATTTGCTGATAGTCAGCGCTAATAGCAGACATGGCGAGTTCAGGTACGGATCTAGCTTTCCGTGTGTTGATGTTACACAAACACACTAGATCTCACTCCGTGTGACTTTCTTCTGTGGGACCACATTAAAGATATGGTGTATGTATCGCCCTACCTCGTGATATAATAGAGCTCCGGGACCGAATACGGGAAGCGACTGCCACAGTCGACGATGCCATGCTGAGACGGGTATGGCAAGAATTCTATTACCGTATTGACATCTGCTGACTCACTTATGGTTCGCATTTCGAACGTTTGAAGGAAAAAAAAACTTTCATAGCTTCTCTTCAAAATGTATGATATCTCTACAAAGTTTAGCTCCTGTACAATAAATAATTAAAAGTGTTCTCGAACTTTAGGTACACCCTGTCCTTGTCCTTCTTCTTCTGAAGTAATGCTGCGCGGTGTGGGATCCTTGACACGTAAGTGCAAAGGAGGGCATCAAAAATATTAGCAGAAGGACAACTTGTCTGTATTATCGCAAAATAAGGGAAAGAGTATCACGGCTATAATACTCGAGTTGGTGAGGCAGTAGTTAAAACAAAGGCGGTTTTCGTTGCGGCAAATTTTTTTACATAATTTCTATCACCAACTTCCTCCTCCGAAAACGAAATTATTTTGTTGATGCTCACATACACTGGGAGAAACGATCATCGTAATAAACTAGGAGAATTCACAGCTCGAACGGAAATATTTAAGTGTTCGTTTATCCTGCTCGCTGTACGAGGGTGAAGCAGTCGACACAGAACAGACAGTATACAGAAAGGAAAGCAGAAGGCGGCTGCTTTGATTTTTATAAAGTCAAGTATAGCCCTCGAAGCAATATTGAAACCGAGTAAACGTTGAACCACAACTGCTTACGACTACGACTCCAAATGGTCATTCTTACGAATCTGATGTAATCTAACCAACTAAAACATTTACTAAAGGAAACGTTAATGCAACAAGTTGTGATAAAACTGTAGTTAAAAACTTACCATATGTGCTTTTAAATTCATTGCTTTTCATATGCGCAAGCTGTGAACTGCCACTGCTTTTAGCTTCAGATGACAATGAAGCTACTTTTTTCACTGTCTGTATTAGTTTCATTCATGTTTTCAACATGATAGAACTCGTGGGTGTTACTTTCAATGAAGACAGTAGGCTGCATTGAAATTTAATTCATAGAAATGTTTCGAATTGAGCCCAGTCCTAGAAATTCAGTCTAGCGTATCATGTAGGCCTAATATGAATCATATTCGTGTAATAAATGATGACTGATAAGTGTCGTATCATGTAGGCCTAATATGAATCATATTCGTTTAATAAATGATGACTGATAAGTGTCGCAAAGAAAGTTTTGTCCTCAATATGAGATGTCTTACAACTTTTCCATTCTGTAACTGTCGGTGCGGAATGTCTTTCCTTCTTTTGCACTTTCTTAGAGCACTATTGTATTGTATTCTATTTTAACTGGGGACCTAGGAACGACGGAGAGGCTCCGTCCCCGCTGCAGCCGCAGTGGTCCACAACCCCACGACGATTGCCGCAGTCCATTTCACCCCTCCGCCGCCCCACACCGAACCCAGGGTTATTGTGCGGTTCGGCCCCCGGTGGACGCCCCAGGAGGCGTCTCACACCAGACGAGTGTAACCCCTATGTTTGTGCGGTAGAGTAATGGTGGTGTACGCCTACGTGGAGAACTTGTTGGCGCAGCAATCGCCTACATAGTGTAACTGAGGCGGAATAAGGGGAACCAGCCCGCATTCGCCTAGGCAGATGGAAAACCGCCTAAAAACCATCCACAGACTGGCCGGTTCACCGGACCTCAACACAAATCCGCCGGGCGGATTCGTGTCAGGGAACAGGCGCTCCTTACCCCCCGGAAAGCCGCGCGTTAGACCGCACAGCCAACCGGGCGGGCTCTTCTTACAGCACTGAGTACAACAATAAATCGTGATCACTAATCTAAGAAACGTGCGCCTACTTGCATGAACTGTCGACTACAGAACCGCAGGCTACTTGCACGTGGCACCATCAGACAGCGCGCTCAAATAAAATAATGCAACTTCAGTTTACTCCATACTGTAGTGACGTGTGTATTTCCTTCCTACTTTAACTACAATGTCGATATGTCAGCTACATTTACTACACAGCAGCATATCACCTGAAGTGAACCAAACGTAAAGGAGCCAGTGACCACGTTTTTCACTGCAAAACCTTCAAATTTTATACTATAGAGTTCTCAACATCGAATAAATAGGCACTTCATCATCGAGCTGTGATATAAAACTATAAGATACCAAACATATAAATTTTGTGATGCACTTGGTTTTCTCAGAATCGAATGAGAGGTACTGTATACAGTAGCGAAGAAAATGCGCATATACGCAACAAGTAGATTTAATTTTTTTTAAAAGGACAGGAAAACCTCTATCGAAAAAGTAACTCAGGGAGTTGATGTAGCTATGTTTCATTTACATACAGTACGCTTCACCATTTAATAAGCTTGCATTGTTTGCAACAAGAAAATCAGAAAACCGGAAACCGCCTGGCAGATTGAAATTGTTGCCGTGCCGAGACTCCAAATCGAGACCATTACCTTCCGTGGGCAGCTGCTCACCGACTCCTTTTTTATCTCATTTTTTCTATACTGTTCGTTGAATTTATTAGTGGAGGACATACGATGACACCCCTTCAGGTTGTTCTTTGATCCGTTCACTCAGTTTTTTATTACAGAAGGTAACTAAATCCTCTGACCGAACAGGCTGAGCTACCACGCCGGCCCTGTGGTGTCACCGCCAGACACCACACTTGCTAGGTGGTTGCCTTTAAATCGGCCGCGGTCCGTTAGTATACGTCGGACCCGCGTGTCGCCACTGTCAGTGATTGCAGACCGAGCGCCGCCACACGGCAGGTCTAGAGAGACTTCCTAGCACTCGCCCCAGTTGTACAGCCGACTTTGCTAGCGATGGTTCACTGACAAATTACGCTCTCATTTGCCGAGGCGATAGTTAGCATAGCCTTCAGCTACGTCATTTGCTACGACCTAGCAAGGCGCCATTATCATTTGCTATTTATCTTGTGATGCATGTACCGTCAGACCGATGTTCACCAATTATGGATTAAAGTTAACTATTCCAGAAGATACTTACTTTTTTTGCTAGTCTCTATTCCTTTAACTGTTCCAGACCTCACGCCAGCCTGCGTGAGCTTAAACGCGTGCCTTTCGGCATCCTCTCATAGTGGCTTGGCTGTCTTGCCAAGTCACAACAGGCCCGATTAGGCTACACAAGCACAACTGACAGCCCGTCCTCACAGCATCAATTCTGGCAGTACCTCATCTCCTACCTCATTCTGGAATCAGAAAGCTTATTTTTCTCTCATGGTGCTATGAGTCGCTTAGTGGGACTCATGACTCTCCTTTGTGGTCTTTTATTTTACTACTGCTGTTTATATACAGCATTTCTAATTTCAGCAGTACATCAAACACCTGTTTACGTGTAGGCAAGCAAGTAACTAAAATGCAAAATTAATAAAATAAACAATATCTATCCGTTCCCCCTTGGATTCAGACACAACCGTTTATTCGGTTTCAATATGGCAGACTACGCACATGTGCGCTAAATTTTGGCGCGTGTATTGCAGCCAAGTTTTCATTCTGTATACTCTCTGTTATGTGCCGTGGAGCTGTAACCCTGTACGAAGTAAATGAAGACTGGTATATCTACAGGAGTTGTGGATTTGAAAATCTACTGACAGATGCTCGCTTTTACTGCCAAAGAAACGAAAGATGGTTAGATTTGATCTCGTATTCGCCGATTTCTGTTACTCGGGGAAGATGTTTTATTATTCTGTTTCAAATAAGCAGAAAAAAACTGCAGTAGCCAAAGTTCTATATGCAAATTGCTGTTTGTGTATTCTGCCTGTTTCTCGTTTATTACCGACCAGGCGCAAAGCACCTCTACGAAACGTTTGCAGAAGCCATTTGCATTACCATACAGCGCTAGAACTGAATGTGCAAAGAACTGCGACTGGAATTTATTTCGTAGTGACGATGCCCTGCTCTGGACTCAATAGAAAATAACAATTAACTAGTTTTCCACTAAACAGCGCATTCAACTGCTGGCTTCGTGCAAGCGCTCTTCCAAAGATGGACTACTGACTCCGCCGTTCATTTGTTCCTCACCGCTCACGGTCTGACCGAAGATACATGGCAAGCCAATTTGTTCAGTAGCCCACAGGTTCCACGGCGAACTTCTGGCAGCGCAGTAAACGGTAGAACGAGGCAAAAAATGGGAGGGATGAAAAAAAAAGGAAGAACAACAGAGTGGAGAGAAAGAACGGTGGAAAAAAAAATGAGAACTGCCCGTTCATCATTCGCTGGGGTCGGTATATTTTAATTACAGCCAACCATCAATCGCTGGCGGTATAATTAATTGGCAGTGAATGCGGAAATTAGTTTTGCAGCGTAAATCTGGCGCGGCGAGATCGCAGCGCCGCGCAGCGGCGTGACGCGGAACCCGCGGGCTGGATCGCACGAGAGTGGGAGGGGGAGGGGAGGCGTGGTTGTGGTTTTCAATTGAGCTGGTCACCCACCGCGGTTTGGCGCTCTGTCTGTGCCCGCGCGCGATCCTCCGCTCTCTCTATTAGGCCGCGCGCCGGCCGGCACATCAAAGGCGCCCACCGAATGGCGCGAGCGGCGTCTGCCCAAATGAGTGCCCTTTCAGCAGAGGCCGGGCGAAAATTTGTAGCGGCTTGTCGACATGTGAGCAATTACTGCTGCCTCGGCGGGTCCGAACATCGCAAACAGTGCGGGCGAGAGTGTTCGGGGGGAGGGGGGGGGGGCGTCTGACAGACCGCATCAAAGCTAGGGAGATGGCCGAAGTAGCTGTTTACGAAACCAGAAAGCTAACTACGAACGAATCCTAAGCTGGCGAGACACACGAATCAGAACTGCGTACGTTGCCGAATCACTCAACAGGTCGTCACTGTTATCACAGTTTTGTTTTCGGCATTCGGTACTAGCAGTAGAACTCACACCTGTTGGTCGCATTCGTTTCCAATAATGGCGACTCATCCTAACCACGAGCACAGACAAAGTCACTATTACAGATATGTACCATTAGTGAGTGGGAAAATAGCCCAGGAATGGAAGATGGAAGTGGCGGAAATAAGGATGCTGAGGTGAATGTGTGGAGGAGGAGGAGGAGATTAGTGTTTAACGGCCCGTCGACAACGAGGTCATTAGAGACGGAGCGCAAGCTCGGGTTAGGGAAGGACAGGGAAGGAAATCGGCCGTGTCCTTTCAAAGGAACCATCCCGGCATTTGCCTGAAAGGATTTAGGGAAATCACGGAAAACCTAAATCTGGATGGCCGGAGACGGGATTGAACTGTCGTCCTCCCGAATGCGAGTCCAGTGTGCTAACCACTGCACCACCTCACTCGGTACGAATGTGTGGGGTAACAAGGAAGGACAGAATTAGAAATGAATTGTTAGAGGAACTGTGAAAGTGGGACCCATGGGGAAAATGATACAAGAGAGCAGACTAAGGTGGTACAGACACTTACAGAGAAAAGGGGAAGAGTATATCGGAAACAAAGATATAAAGATTGAAGGAGCGAGAAGGAGAGGAAGACCGAAGAGGAGGTGGAAGATATCCGGGGACTTAAGGGAGAAAGGATGGAAGAAGGAAGAGGCAATGGATACAGAACTACGGAGGAGCAGGATCCAGAAGAGCAACGCCGACCGTACGTGACGTGAGACAAGTTGACGATAAAGAAGAAGAAGAAGAACAAGAAGTGAGTGGGAAGATACGGAGCAATAATATACTTCGTGATATTAAACAGAAGGACCCAGAATGGGAGTTGGAAACGAAATGAAAATCCACGAATTGAGAGGGTAAGTAATGTTATTTCAGTCATTACAAAATTGAGTGAAAATTAACAAATAACTTGACAGTGTAAGCCCACTTCACAGTATGACGTCCCACCGCCTCTGGCTTGGATGGATGCATTAAACCGGTTGGGAATGGTCTCACTTAAAAGCGATGTATCCTTTCCTGACGGAAGCTCGCTCACAGCTGTTGCAACTGATCATTGGTGTACTGGAAACAGGCACACGAGCTGGTACCACACGTAATCTATCGACGACAGATGTGGGGAATACCTCAATATCCCGCGGACAGTTAATAGAGACACGTGCGACGAGCGGTTGAGCATTGTCCTATTGAAAAACGGTACCGCAATACGACGACATCCCACACAAGAACCCATGATGTCCGTAACGGACAGCTGTACGGTCACAGTTCTCTCAGCCGCTACCTGCTGTGAGCTGAAGTCATATCTGCTGGCCTCCCGTACCATGATGCCAGGAGTGACACCTTTGTGCAGCTGCAAAACACTGAACGACTGCGACCTCTCCCAAGGTCGTTGTCATAGTAAGAAGGTCATAAGGGAAAGTGTACATTTGCGATTCATAGCTGACCACAATGCGACAACATTCGTCTGCAGTCCCTACTTCTCGCTCCCGGCAACATTCCAGACGCGGCTGTTAATACCGTGGAATTAACGACAGCCTACGCATTGAACGGTAACTCCATAGCCCAGCTACTTGGGTCTCCAATTAACGGCGTAGGATGTCACATAGTGTTACAGGGAATCCATTACTTGTTCTCGGATAGCAGGTGTGGATGTGAAGGGGTAAAAACGTGAATAGTGTGCAATAAGGCGATCCTCAATTGTTTTGGTAAAATGTAATCGACCAAAAACTTGATAGAGAGTGTCTGTCTTCATGTTTCGATGCATTCCAACATCGAGCCACTGTCACATCCGAACGCCCCACAAATCTGTACCAGCTCGCCAAATGGAGACCCACAATGAGGCCCCTTTTAGAACTCTGTCAAAAGCTGATAACGCTGTCTCAAACAAGTACTCGGTGCCTCTGTATGCTTCACAGCGATCACTCAATATCTGACGCTGTTCGCGGGCCTTATGTACACTATCATATCTCGTAACTACACTAATCACGAACAATTCTATAATTATTTACATACTTTCTATGTACTTCCACAAAATTACATTGACATCCGATCAAGTCTTCTGCGTGCTTCACGTTTTTCCTCAGGTAGTGTAGTTCACATCCGGATTCAGGAATTTATTATTAAATAATAGTCAACATGATTTCAGCACTTCCTTTCATATACGAAAGCCTATTACCAGCGTAAATCGTATTATGCGTAAATTACTCGAGATATTATTTTGTTTCTCCCCTTGTTGTATCCAGGCACGCTGAGAGCCAGTTCTGGGCCCTTGGCAGGATGGATGACTGGGCCCCTATCTCCAAATATACCACTCCAATTTTACTGTAATTTTAAAGGTTCGATATCATTTAATCATAGCGTAATTCAGATACCGTAATAATATAAATACACAAAACATACTCATTGGAATGAAATACAGAAAAAATATAATTTCGTATTAAGCAGCAAACATATGTTCAAGAATACAGCTTGCACTATGGTACTTTACGTTGCACGACACATTATCGGTGGAATCTGAGCGAAGTAAAAGTTTTTTATACTGAAAGATGTCAAACCAGACATCTCGATAGTGTACATACTTGTATTGTCGAGCCCTCATACGAATAGTTTTTATGATACGTTTCGTACACTGTTCTGTTACAATCAAAATCATTTGGAATGTAGTAAAATAGAAAACAAAAGACAGTCGCAAACCGGGCCTCCAATTTCCCTCTCCGGACTTCAAAGCACTACCACACCAGTTGGATGTATCATGAATGTGTGGGCAAGGGTTAATATTATACAGTTAAAAATACAAGTACTACGACGCTTTCACGGAATAAGTAGTTCTGAAGACAGTTATCAGAACCCAAGATCATCCCAGCTATGGAGCTGGATGATAGCTCGAAAACGGCGTAAAGTAGACACCAAGAGAGGAAATTGATGCGACCAATGAAGTTCCAAATTCGGCTTCCATTGTTACTCAAGAACGAATATGAATCTGCCTATTACATCTTCAACTGTGTCTTGCGAGTCTTTCGTTCAGCCAATGTTTGACTCACGTCATCAAATTCTAGTTACCTTGCCAAATTAGGTTTAGTTGCCAAGGTCCGCAAATTTTTGAGACATTGTTGATGCACTGTTAATCTGAGACAATTTTTAAACGAGTCAGAGTGGTCAATGATCTTTCTGCTTCATCTACAGTCACTGGAAGAGTGTAAAAGATGCGCAAAGCTAAACACATTCGGAAATAGGGTTAAAATTTCGTGTATCTTGTCAAAAGGTCTGATGATTCCAAGGTATGTCTTCAAAGACTGAAGTATGAGTTTCTTTCAAATATTTAATTTCACCTTCAAAATTTGTTCTGACATCATTATAATGTTGACTGATAAATAACTTGCATGCCTCAGCGGCCTGAGGTCGGTCATCTTTAAATATTTCTATAAAGACCCAAATGTGTCATCTAAAAATCTTCACTACTTCATAGCGGTTTTCAAATTACACCAGAGTGTTAATAAAAACATAAAAACATTTACGATGAATAAACCTTCTGAATACACATTGTGACACTGCGGCGTGTTTCAAACCTTTCTCCTTACATTTTATCCTATTTCCAACCTAAAATTGCATTTAAAAGCCTCTCACTTCAAAATGGTTCAAATGGCTCTGAGCACTATGGGACTTAACATCTGAGGTCATCAGTCCCCTAGATTTAGAACTACTTAATCGTAACTAACGTAAGGACATCACACACATCCATGCCCGAGGCAGGATTCGAACCTGCGACCGTAGCAGGAGCGTGGTTCCAGACTGAAGCGCCTAGAACCGCTCGACCACAACGGCCGGCCGGCCCTCTCATTTCATTTAATTCCCTATTCGCTTTTTATTTGTCGACTTATCAACAGTTGCGCATTGATTACATGATTGGTCAAGGCATAGCTTTTAGAAGCGTAAATAACTCGTCTCTCTCTAAATAACTAACATTTTATTCTGGTAGTAGCTTTCCCTTTAATACATCTGGTCTGGATCATGGGAACTCCTCTTCGCTGGAGACAGAAACAGGTGAAGCGTTCCACACGCTCTTGAGGAAAATTACAGCTTTTCACGATAGTAGACCACACAATCAAGCCTTTCAAGGATTATCCCGCAGGTACTTCGAACAATGGTAGTTGGAATGGTCGACTGGCTTGCTCTATAACAAAATGGGAAACAGTGATGGAAGGAGTGAGAACTCCTTTTGCTAGCGAAGTTTCGGTGTGGTGCTCAGCTGTCCACTTGCCGTTATCCCGTTGTGCTTTGGCCTCCAGTTTTTTCCAGAAACCAAATATATGGTCGCACGTGCGCTTGCAAATTTTTCAGTCACTGCCCTTTCTGTGGGAACTCTCTGCGTATGTCTAAAAATTCTACAGAACTTCCGACAAGTAAGTCACGTCGTGGGAATGGGACGACACACAGTTCCTGTTTCCGTGAACAGGACTCTTATTGGCGGATACATTTCTTACGTGACGTTGAGAGCTAGTGAAAGGACTTTCAGATGGCTCATTGGAGAAGCACTTAGACCCTTTCTGGGACGAGCTTGAGGGAGCGCGCCGGGTGCCTTTCCAAGATCTGGAAGAAGGCCATCAAACTTTGGAGAAGCATCCAAGTTTTGAGTCTCAATATGATTCTGATTCTCACTCTCTTTCTGTTTCAGATTCCGCACTTGTCAGCGTTTTTCTTGGATTCGGCCTTCTGCGCAGTTGTCCGAACTTATACTTCGAACATATTGACATCCGCGATCGGTAATTAGGAAGATAATGAAATTCACTACTCGCAATCACATCATATCAGCCCGGGCCAGCAACAGCACGCCACTACAGAAGCCAAACAAATGGCACACACCATTGATGAAATGGAAAATCGGCATTTAATTCGTTTCCTGCTGGAGTGGAAATGCTGCATTTGTGTTAGATCATATCCGACGGCTAAATGAAACATCTGGATTAGGTTACAACAGTTGAAACATTTCCGGTGCACGTGACGACTTCACTAGGTTTACCCGTATAAAAGGACCTTTAGACCTGTTGGGTGACCTACAAACTAAATCATCAAGCATTCCTTCCTGAACACAAGTACAGTAGCGTAACCATACGTGATTCGCATTAGAGCACTGAATTATGTGGCAAATCTGGTTATCCGTTTCTCACTCTACATATGGTGTGGAAGGATGGGGCCAGCAGTGTTCTCGCTTGCCAACATGCGGGCGCGCACTCGCCGAGTGTTGGACAGCAAGTAAGTGGCACTGCTACGCGATTAAGGAAGCAAGTACTTCATCTTAACGCAGCGGGAGAAATGGGCCCGTAAAGCCGCCGATTTCACATGTTTTCTATGGAAAAAGTGTAGGCAGTAGGCTTGGGATTCACCAAGTATTGCCACAACGGCTGAACATGATTATCTGTAACAAAAATTAAAGTTATTATCATATATGTTCATCAATGGAACTGTAGATTTGTGTGAATGAACAGATAATGTAACAAATCTCGCACTCTGTCTGCATCTATGGTTGCCATGTCCAGGTTTAGCTGTACATAGGAATAGATGCAATGGGGAATAAGGAGATATACCATACGTGTATATAGATGTACCAAGCAGTGCTGTTATTATCTCTGTGTCCTATGTTCCTCATCATAGGCGGAACGAGTCAAACACATAACGTCACAACTACGCTACGGCAGAGCGAGCGAGGCAATGTAGAATGTGCCGACCACGAGATTGCAAACCACCCTGCTCTTGATAATGCGGGTTCAAATGAGACGTTAATACGTAACTTTGGATTATATTTATATTTTAATTGAAATAGCCGAAGTCATTGAATAACTTTTCGTTTTCCGCCCCAGAGGAATAGGTAAATTGTTTACTATGTTTAATGAAGAAGGGACTTTTGTTTATTTTGACGGAAATTTGTCTTGGGTAGAAGACTGACCAAGTATGAAGGCTGAGCACTTGGTTGCTGACATAACAGTAAAATTGTGAGGCTGTTTACTGATTTGGTTTTAGCTTAAGCACGTTTAAGGCTGATCTTAAATTACTATTGAAATTATCTAGTCTGGCTTTCAGGACAAAATGTTCGGCTAATATAACGCCGACTTCGGCTTTTACGTGTCTGGGCCTTGCAAACCTATCAGCATCTGAAGTCGCACTGAAAATGTGACACAGAGAAAATGGAAAACATATAAAATGATGAACGTGAAAACTGATTATAATCGCCAACTTTGTTTATAATTAACAGAAAAACTTCAATCCGGCTACACAGTAGGCACTCGTGGCTAAACCGAGTAAATGAACTAATATAAAGGAAGGAAGCTTGGGTTTAACGTCCCTTCGACATCGAAATAATTAGAAACGGACCACAAGCTCGGATTGTGTCAACGATGGGGAAGGAAGTCGGCCTTCCAAATCCCGGTATTTGCCCGGAGCAGTTTAAGGAAATCACAGGAAACCTAATCTCGATGGTCGGACGCCGGTTTGAAACGTCGTCCTCCCGAATAAGAGTCCTGTGTGCTAATCGCTGTGCCACCTCGCTCGGTGAATTAACAAGACTCGTTATCCATACGCGTTAGTAAAAACGTTTTTACGAACGTGTGTGTTCTACATGTTTTCCTAAACCCGCTGGATCGATTTCCTTAGTGAGGGAACAATCGCTGTGGGGGAGTAATGACCACCTACCTATCTTCATCCAGGGGATATAACGTCCTAAACAATGATGTGCGCGAAAAATTGCCGCATCATTCACAACGATTAAATTAATTACTTCTTTGCTAATAGCTCTGTTCGCAATAAATTTCGATGAAAGTATCCACATATGCCGCTAAACGCACCCACACAATTTTGTCATGCTACGACACATGGATCAGGAAAAATGACGTCATAAACACTCATACGCGGGAGCAACTGCGGCATAGTGCATGACGTTTAAATTTATTACTTCTTTGCTAAAAACTCTATTCGCAATACATTTGGCACTCAAAATGGCTCTGAGCACTATGGGACTTAACAGCTATGGTCATCAGTCCCCTAGAACTTAGAACTACTTAAACCTAACTAACCTAAGGACATCACACAACACCCAGTCATCACGAGGCAGAGACAATCCCTGACCCCGCCGGGAATCGAACCCGGGAACCCGGGCGTGGGAAGCGAGAACGCTACCGCACGACCACGAGCAGTTGGCACTCAGAATCCACATATGTCGCTGAGTGTACCTACAAAATTTTACCATTTTATGGCCCACAGATAAGGAGAGACGACATTATGACCACGGAAGTGTGTGAAGAACTGCCGCATTATGCATCAGTTTAAATTTATTACTCCTTTGCTACTAACTGTAGTCGCAACATATTTCACAGACAATATCTACAGATGTCACTGAATGTACCTATTCAAATATAGCATTGTACGACACATAGTTGAAGTGGTATGACGTCATAAACGATGAAATGCGTGAAAAATGCCGCCTCTTCATGAAGTTGCAATACATTTATTCTTTACTACTAAGACTCTCCCACGGTCGATTCAGCTTCAGAAATTCCCTGACACCTAGTAGCTCTTTTGAGAGCTTTCAACTGCGAAGTGCGAGGCCTGTAAGGGAAAACAATAGCTGTCTATAGAAATTTGAAGTGGTGTTCCCACAAAGACATTTACAAAATCGAGTTGCAGACACGCGCAGCGTCTGTGCCCAGCTGGCTGGACATGTAAGTAGAAACATTATTTAAAATCAAGTTCTGAGGTAAATAAATATTACAGAGAATTTGTATTTTACATACTGTGTTCCCTAATCTGGATACTGTACTTATACATACATACATTATGCATATTTCTTTGTTCGACTGTTTTGTAATTTCAAAGGTGTGTTTTTCCAATGCATGGAATGAAATTTTTTTCGTTATAAGACTACAAAGTTAATTTTTTGTTTTCGTTTCGAACAGAAAATTGGCAAAATGAATACCTGGGCAATGCTGAATTTATCAGCTAGTGGTCGACAATGGTAAGTGCACTAACCAAAAAGAGGAAGGAATCACAATTGGTATGAGAAGCACATTGTATATGCAAACATCGCAAATTTGCTGCCTGTGTGCAAGTATATGAATACGTTGTGTCTTTTCCTTCGGACATGTGTGAAAAAATCGACACCACGCATACATACAATTGATTCGCCTCAATGTGCAATGAATCCATCACCCTCAATGCGAAAGCACAAGTATGTTCGACCCCCTGTGGGAATCTCAAAGTAGTGAGCATGGAGGTCAGGGACAGGGACTGTGAATAGGTGATGGCAGGCGGGAATGCGGCTCGGTCTAAATGCGTGCTGAGATAACTTGCGCAGTGGCAATAAACAATAAGTTAACGCGACTGCCTTGTAAGCAGGAGATCCCGAGTTCGAATTCCGGTCTGGTACACATTTTCACTCGTCATCGCTGATTCTACATCTAGTCCCTTTGCTGCTGACATCAATAGTTCCTTATCTTTCCTTTTCTTTCTCGCCCCTCCAACTTCAATTTACATAACATGTGCAAGTGAGCGCAAGCACATGACATCTGCAAAGTGTCCATGGAAAGTGCTTCCTCACTTGGCTGTGCAATTTGGCGCGTCAGCATCGGTCATCATCTTCAAGCTCTGTGAAGCTGCACGAAATTCATTTGCACTCTCTCTTGCACACCACAGCAGCGTGCAGACCACTAGGATGGCCTATTACGCATCACTTGGCATGGTAGGAAAAAACAAAAGTATGCGTAGGATGAAGTGGCCGATGCGCAGTGACCAATTTTCGTCCATTGCGCTGGGCGAGTTCATTCGCTTGTTGTAGAAGGGGAGGCCGATGGTGTCTGCCACCTTTCGGCCGGTCGGCGAACACAGAATCGAGGCACGCACCCTAGAATCCTTCCTTCTTAAACGATTTTATAGAAAGCAGGTTCATGATGATGTGAACATCATTTTGTTAGTAGTCATAGTTATTGTGATATTTAGATCAAAGTAAGACACAGCGAGAAATTAGAAAAATTTTTCAGTGAAACATGGGGTCGCTATGATTTTGCCTTTGATGCATATTGTATAACAAGATGCTGCATATCAGTTTTAGCTACGATATCTAATTCTTGTTTAGACTTGGATGGGCGTCTCCATCTGTCACAAGTATCGAGGAAACTGAGCTGTTGTAGCACACTCATTTTGCGATCGCGCCGCGCCAGCAATAAAATCAGAGTGTACTATCCACAACATTTATTATATTTCATAAGCGTTTTTGAGATACTGAAGAGAGATTTTGGCAAATGATAGCACACAGAGGAGAATATTTTGCTCACCCGCCAGGATAGCCGAGAGTGCTAAAGTGCTACTTCCAGCCCCAGATCGAATCCGCCCGGCGGATTAACAATGAGGGCCGATGTGCCAGCCAGCCTGGATGTGGTTTTTAGGCAGTTTTCCACATCCTGCTAGGTGAATACCCGACTGGTCCCCATGTTCCGCCTCAGTTACACAGGTCACAGACATCTGAACATGTTTACACTATTCAATGGATTCCACTCGATGCAGACAGTTGGGGTACAGTACTTCTGTCCTGCGGGGTATGGGGTGGCGGGACGAAGGGCATCCAGCCACCCCTTACACTTTAACATGCCAAATCCGATTAACAATGGCTCATCCTGCATAACTGCAAGACAAGGCTAAAGCGATAGATGGAGGAGAATATTTTGCTATACGTTTATTATGTAAAACATCATTGTCTACCGTGTTATTCCACTAACAACAGACTTTTTTATGATAGAATGCAATTTTTAAGGGCCATCGATAGCTGATGAAACAAGAAATGTTATTGGTTCTGGAACAACGTAAGTGAAGACATTACATATTCATTTTGTGCTGAGGATGTGCTTTTTCATAAGCTACTGACCTTACTTTCCCAACATTTCTCATTTAATACAGTTAATAAACCACTGTTTGAGAATTATTTCACAACTGTGCGTGCACAACATGTTAATGGGATGACTTTTGTAAACTCCACTGTATTTTGGTAAAAGAAGCACATTTTAACATGGAAACAAGAGAAATGTGTGCGTTTTTCTCAAAATTCGCCACTAATGATACTTCTCCAAAAGTTAGAAATAGTTAACAAGCAAAGCCAAAATAAATCATTGTGTTTTCAGCGGAATTATTTTTAAATACTAACCAATGCAGAGGTAACAAATGTTTTTTGAATGGTCATCATGCAAGCGTGAGCAAAAAGGGGCTCCAACTTAATGTTTACAAAGTATCTGAGCTTCAGTTCAGAGCGGCACTTCCCCTCCAGCGCTCTGCATTTCCCCGACAGCGCCTGCCCGCAACCCCCACCACTACCGCTCTCTCCACGCGTGCCCTGCCGACTGTGCGTCTACCAGCCACGGTATTTTGCACGGACTCTACAAGGAGTCGTCCCACAACGGGCGGTGGGGTGGGAGTCTCGAGTACCAGGAGTGGAGGAACACTGTGACCATCATGAGGGCAAGCGGCTGTCGGATGCCGACCACTCTTGTCGATACGAGGTAGAGGGGTGCCACGGTGCTAGCCTAGGCGGGGCCCCACGAAGCGATAGCGGCGTGTGTGCGGTACCAACGGCTGCTGGCGCTGACAGGCCGCATAATAAGCTGGCCCTGATGGATGGACGCTCCGCTGTCTGCCGTCTGCGTCTGCCGGCACGCTTATCACGGCAACCAGGCGCTGTCCGCAGCACGCAGCGCTGCCCGCCGGTAAACACCCTCTCTTCCAGGCAGACACATCCGTCTTGTAGGACACGCAAAGACAATGCACACACTTTAAATTAAAAAAAAAACTGGGTCCTATTTACGTGTGCATCGTCCTTACTTCACAGCATACTGAAGGATCCATTAGTTCAAAATGGTTCAAATGGCTCTGAGCACTATGGGACTCTACATCTACATCCATACTCCGCAATCCACAATACGGTGCGTGGCGGAGGGTACCTCGTACCACAACTAGCATCTTCTCTCCCTGCTACACTCCCAAACACAACAAGGGAAAAATGACTGCCTATATGCCTCTGTACGAGCCCTAATCTCTCTTATCTTATCTTTGTGGTCTTTCCGCGAAATAAAAGTTGGCGGCAGTAAAACTGTACTGCAGTCAGCCTCAAATGCTGGTTCTCTAAATTTCCTCAGCAGCGATTCACGAAAAGAAGGCCTGCTTTCCTCCAGAGACTCCCACCCGAGTTCCTGAAGCATTTCCGTAACACTCGCGTGATGATCAAACGTACCACTAACAAATCTAGCAACCCACCTCTGAATTACTTCTACGTCCTCCCTCAATCAGACCTGATAGTCATCGCAAACGCTCGAGCAGTACTCAAGAATAGGTCGTATAATTGTTTTATAAGCGGTCTCCTTTACAGATAAACCACATCTTTCCAAAATTCTACCAATGAACCGAAGACGACTATCCGCATTCCCCTCAACTGCCATTACATGCTTGTCCCACTTCATATTGCTCTCCAACGTTACGCCCAAATATTTAATCGACGTGACTGTGTCAAGCGCTACACTACCAATGGAGTATTCAAACATTACGGGATTCTTTTTCCTATTCATCTGCATTAATTTACATTTATCTATTTTTAGAGTTAGCTGCCATTCTTTACACCAATCACAAATCCTGTCCAAGTCATCTTGTATCCTCCTACAGTCACTCAACGACGACACCTTCCCGTACACCACAGCATCATCAGCAAACAGCCGCACATTGCTATCCACCCTATCCAAAAGATCATTTATGTAGATAGAAAACAACAGCGGACCTACCACACTTCCCTGGGGCACTCCAGATGATACCCTCACCTCTGATGAACACACACCATCGAGGACAACGTACTGGGTTCTATTACTTAACAAGTCTTCGAGCCACTCCGTTATTTGGGAACCAATCCCAAATGCTCGTACCTTAGTTATGAGTCTGCAGTGGGGCACCAAGTCAAACGCTTTCCGGAAGTCAAGGAATATGGCATCCGTCTGATACCATTCATCCATGGTTCGCAAGATATTATGTGAAAAGAGGGAGAGTTGCATTTCGCAGGAGCGAAACATCTCAGGTCATCAGTCCCATATAGCTTAGAACTACTTAAACCTAACTAACCTAAGGACGTCACACACGTCCATGCCCAAGGCAGGATTCGAACCTACGACCGTAGCGGTCGCGCGGTTTCAGACTGAAGTGCCTAGAACCGCTCGGTTACAACGGCCGGCTGGAACTACTTAAACCTAACTAACCTAAGGACCTCACACACATCCATGCCCGAGGCAGGATTCGAAACTGCGACCGTAGCGGTATCGCGGTTCCAGACTGAAGCGCCTAGAGCCACTCGGCCACACCGGCCGGCGAAGGGTTTCGGGCATGCAACCGCAGAATTCTTATTTCTCCTGCTGCTATTTCTCCAGTAAACCTTTTGGCCTTCTTCTGAGTCAGCCGACAGACTGAAGGCACAGAACTCGATCTGGCCTTTTAAAACCATGTATCTAACTCACTTTCGTTACTATAAAATTGTGTAATGTACAATTTCAAAGGAGGAGCAATTATAGACATCCATAACGTCTCTGGAGAACTCATACAGTGGCTGAACAGTGGGCAGTGTGTTATAAGGCTGTAGTGCCTGCAGTGCCTAGCTTACACTGAAGAGCCACAGAAACTGGTAAAACTGCTTAGTATAGTGTAGGACACCTGCGAGCACGCAGAAGTGCCGCAGCACGATGTGTCATGGACTCGACCAATGCCTGAAGAAGTGCTGTAAGGAAATGAGACCATGAATTCTGCAGGGCTGTCCACCAATCTGTAAATTTACAAGGAGGTGGAGATCTCTTCTGAACAGCACTTTGCAAGGCATCCCAGATATATACCTAATAATGTTCATGTCTTCAGAGTTTGGTGGGCAGCGGCAGTGTTTAAACCCAGAAAAGTGATGATGATGATGAGATGGGTTGAGGGGGCGCTCGACATCACAGTCATCAGCGCCCTGACAAAAATAAACATGAAATCTCATGTGTGGGAACGAAGGCTGTCCCCACATGCAGATCAGTTTATAACGTACTAAAGTCTGCCGTCCTTCCCCACCAGTTTAGGGATGAGGCCTGATAGTTGACAAAATTTCACCACTCTGTTAACACTGGTATCGGTATCTGCGAGGACGGTGGGCAGATCTCCAGCGAGACCAGGGTCTGCCCTATTATCAGTATACAGGACACACGTAGCCACAATATGCTGAACTGAAAGCGGCACATCACAAACTTCACAGAAAGGTGAATCCTCCTCCCGGAGGCCGGCCGGAGTGGCCGAGCGGTTCTAGGCGCTACAGTCTGGAACCGCGCGACCGCTACGGTCGCAGGTTCGAATCCTGCCTCGGGCATGGATGTGTGTGATGTCCTTAGGTTAGTTAGGTTTAAGTAGTTCTGAGTTCTAGGGGACTGATGACCAGAGCAGTTAAGTCCCATAGTGCTCTGAACCATTTGAACCTCCTCCCGGAGGAGGAAGCTATGTGAAAAAGGGCTATGCCCGATGCGCAGTCTGGTAAACAAAACCTCCTTCCAGCAGCGAGGGTGACATGAAGTCCGCCAAGCTTTTGTAGTCGGTTTGAGTGACCGTAGTTTGTTGTCCGACACCTGCAACCATTCAGTCTCCCACTGACGCATGACGCATCTGTCAGAAAATGAGATAATGGCGTGCAACGGGACGGGACATTGATGGACACTACGAAAAGTGTTCCTAGAGCCACTCTGTAGCAATTCTGGACGTGTGGGGCGTCACATTGTCCTGCTGGAATTGCCCAAGTCCGTTGGAATGCACAATGGACATAAATGAAAGCAGGTGGTCAGACAGGATGCTTACGTACGTGTCAACTGTCAGAGTCATATCCAGATGTATCAGGGGTCCCATATCATTCCAACTGCAGATGTCCCACACCATCTCAGAGCCTCCATCAGCTTGAACAGTCCCCTGCTGACGTCAGGGTCCATGGATTCATGAGTCTGTCTCCATACCCTTACACTTCCATCCGCTAGATAACAATCTGAAACGAGACTCATCCGACCAGGCAACATGTTTTCCGGTCAACAGTAAGAGGTCGGTGTTGATGGGCCCAGGTGAGACATAAAGCTTTGTGTTGTGCAGTCATCAAGGGTCCACGAATGGGTCTTCAGCTCCGAAAGCCCATATCGACGATGTTTCGCTAAATGGTGTGCATGCCGCATTTGTTGATGGCTCAAAACTGAAATCTGTCGCAATTGGCTGAGTAGTTGCACTTCTGTCACGTTGAACGATTCAGTCGTTCTTACAGGGTATTTTTCCGGCCGTATCGATTTCGGGGATTTGATGTTTTACGGGATTCCCGATAGTCACGGTACTCTCGTGAAATGGTCGTGAGAGAAAATCCCCACTTCATCGCTGCCTAGAAGGTAATGTGCCCCATCGCTCGTGCGCCGACTATAACTCACTTAAATCTTGATAACCTGCCATTTTAGAAGCAGTAGCCGACCTAACAACTGCGCCAGACACGTGTCTTATAATGGTGTTACCGACCACTACGCCATATTCTGCCTGTTTACATGTGCTTGTATCTGAATACACGCGCTTATTAGAGTTTGTTTGGCTCTTCAGTGTACGTCATTAAGAGACTTTTGTTTCAAGTAATCTTCTAGATTCATAAAGCTTTGTGCTTTTCAGTTCAAATGTGCTATCTGTTTGCAGTGCATGTCATGTATCTTTCTATCTATTTAATATTCCTTTGCCATATCTTATCTGGGTTGGTTCAAATGGCTCTGAGCACTATGGGACTTAACATCTTAGGTCATCAGTCCCCTAGAACTTAGAACTACTTAAACCTAACTAACCTAAGGACAACACACACATCCATGCCCAAGGCAGGATTCGAACCTGCGACCGTAGCAGTCCCACGGTTCCGGACTGCAGCGCCTAGAACCGCACGACCACCGCGGCCGGCATTTATCTGGTTTACTATTATTCATATTTTATTACTCTGTGATGTATTCATTGTGGTGTATTTTAACTTTCTGGTGAATTATTGCCTTCGCTATGTCAAACAAATACGTAGATGTTTGTATATAGTACAGGACACACAGGATCGATACAAAAGTAGTTTCCTTACTAATTGCTAAACATTCTGATTTAACATCTAGTCAGTTCAAACTTCTGGGTATATGACTAGTCATTCGAGTGACAGGGCCAACATATATCAAGATGCTCCAACATAAGGTACGATGGCGTCCTGAAAATTAGCGCTTCCAACTTTTTTGAGTGAATAATCTGAGATCTTTCAAAATAAAACAAGCGTTATAATCATCCTACATCTTTATTCTTCATGTCTACATATCTGTAGCACTTTACCGTTAGAGGGCCCCGAATTCTACGAAGTAATACGGAGGTGTGTAACGTCATTATGTCGATGGGTGAGAAGCAGCGAGCTGTAGGTCTAATCGAGTTTCTAGCCGTTCACCCATGGAGTACCCTCTCCTCCAGCGTGACAGGGCTAGACCACACTCGAGCGCTGCGACATCCGCAATAATCCGACGCCTTCGGTGTACTGTAGTCGATCATCCTCCATACTACCCCGACTTGACACTATTCGATTTTCATCCGCTTCCATAACTTAAAGAACACTTTCGAGGACTTTACTCTGAGAGCGATGAAGCAGTGAACATCTACATCTACATGGATACTCTGCAAATCAGCTTTAAGAGTCTGGCAGAGGGTTCATTGAACCACCTTCACAATTCTCTATTATTCCAATCTCGTACAGCGCGCGGAAAGAATGAACACCTATATCTTTCCGTAGGAGCTCTGATTCCCCTTATTTTATGGTGGTGATCGTTCCGCCCTATGTAAGTCGGTGTCAACAAAATATTTTCGCCTTCGAAGGATAAAGTTGGTGATTGGAATTTCGTGAGAAGATTCCGTCGCAACGAAAAACGCCTTTCGTTTAGTGATTTCCAGCCCAAACCCTGTATCATTTCTGCGACACTCTCTCCAGTATTCCGCGATGATACAAAACGTGCTGCTTTCTTTGAACTTTTTTGATGTACTCCGTCAGACCTACCTGGTAAGGATCCCACACCGCACAGCAGTATTCTAAAAGAGGACGGACAAGCGTAGTGTAGGCAGTCTCATTAGTAGGTCTGTTACATTTTCGATGTGTCCTGCCAATAAAATGCAGTCTTTGGTTAGTCTTCCCCACAACATTTTCTATGTGTTCTTTCCAATTTAAGTTGTTCGTCATTGTAATACCTAGGTATTTAGTTGAATTTACGGCTTTTAGATTAGAATGATGTATCGTGTAACCGAAGTTTAACGAGTTCCTTTTAGCACCCATGTGGATGGCCTCACACTTTTCGTTATTTAGGGTCAACTGCCACTTTTCGTACCATTCAGATATTTTTTCTAAATCGTTTTGCAGTTTGTTTTGATCTTCTGATGACTTTATTAGTCGATAAACGACAGCGTCATCTGCAAACAACCGAAGACGGCTGCTCAGATTGTCTCCCAAATAGTTTATATACACTCCTGGAAATTGAAATAAGAACACCGTGAATTCATTGTCCCAGGAAGGGGAAACTTTATTGACACATTCCTGGGGTCAGATACATCACATGATCACACTGACAGAACCACAGGCACATAGACACAGGCAACAGAGCGTGCACAATGTCGGCACTAGTACAGTGTATATCCACCTTTCGCAGCAATGCAGGCTGCTATTCTCCCATGGAGACGATCGTAGAGATGCTGGATGTAGTCCTGTGGAACGGCTTGCCATGCCATTTCCACCTGGCGCCTCAGTTGGACCAGCGTTCGTGCTGGACGTGCAGACCGCGTGAGACGACGCTTCATCCAGTCCCAAACATGCTCAATGGGGGACAGATCCGGAGATCTTGCTGGCCAGGGTAGTTGACTTACACCTTCTAGAGCACGTTGGGTGGCACGGGATACATGCGGACGTGCATTGTCCTGTTGGAACAGCAAGTTCCCTTGCCGGTCTAGGAATGGTAGAACGATGGGTTCGATGACGGTTTGGATGTACCGTGCACTATTCAGTGTCCCCTCGACGATCACCAGTGGTGTACGGCCAGTGTAGGAGATCGCTCCCCACACCATGATGCCGGGTGTTGGCCCTGTGTGCCTCGGTCGTATGCAGTCCTGATTGTGGCGCTCACCTGCACGGCGCCAAACACGCATACGACCATCATTGGCACCAAGGCAGAAGCGACTCTCATCGCTGAAGACGACACGTCTCCATTCGTCCCTCCATTCACGCCTGCCGCGACACCACTGGAGGCGGGCTGCACGATGTTGGGGCGTGAGCGGAAGACGGCCTAACGGTGTGCGGGACCGTAGCCCAGCTTCATGGAGACGGTTGCGAATGGTCCTCGCCGATACCCCAGGAGCAACAGTGTCCCTAATTTGCTGGGAAGTGGCGGTGCGGTCCCCTACGGCACTGCGTAGGATCCTACGGTCTTGGCGTGCATCCGTGCGTCGCTGCGGTCCGGTCCCAGGTCGACGGGCACGTGCACCTTCCGCCGACCACTGGCGACAACATCGATGTACTGTGGAGACCTCACGCCCCACGTGTTGAGCAATTCGGCGGTACGTCCACCCGGCCTCCCGCATGCCCACTATACGCCCTCGCTCAAAGTCCGTCAACTGCACATACGGTTCACGTCCACGCTGTCGCGGCATGCTACCAGTGTTAAAGACTGCGATGGAGCTCCGTATGCCACGGCAAACTGGCTGACACTGACGGCGGCGGTGCACAAACGCTGCGCAGCTAGCGCCATTCGACGGCCAACACCGCGGTTCCTGGTGTGTCCGCTGTGCCGTGCGTGTGATCATTGCTTGTACAGCCCTCTCGCAGTGTCCGGAACAAGTATGGTGGGTCTGACACACCGGTGTCAATGTGTTCTTTTTTCCATTTCCAGGAGTGTAGATAAGAAACAGCAAAAGGCCTATAACACTACCTAGGGGAACGCCTGAAATCACATCTGTTTTACTCGATGACTTTCCGTCAGTTACTACGAACTGTGACCTCTCTGACACGAAATCGTAAATCCAGTCACATAACTGAGACGATATTCCATAAGCATGCAATTTTATTACTAGCCGTTGTGTGGTACAGTGTCAAAAGCCTTCCGGAAGTCCAGGAATACGGAATCGATCTAAAATCCCTTGTCAATAGCACTCAGAGCTTCATGAGAATAATGAGCGGGTTGTGTTTCACAGGAACGATGTTTTCTAAACCCTTGTTGAGTGTGTGTCAATAGACCGTTACGTTCGAGGTAAGGTTGTGGCTCCGTCAATAAAGTAAAACATTCTGTAGCACCGGTATCAACAAACTGGTCTCTCGTTTGGAGAAATGTGTTCACCACGGGGGTGGCTAGATTGAGAAATGAATATGTAGCCGTGAAGTATAAAGAAGAAAAATGTTAAGATTTTTGTTTTATATAAAAAGCTGTAAGACCTTTCACATAAAAAATCTGTGGCATCACTTTTCAGCACGCCCTCACGGGTAAGAGAATATCCCGGAAGTTTTGTCTTGACCTGACTGGGGACCTGACCCTAACACCCTCTTACAACTGGACAAACAGTTCTACATCTACATCTACATCTACATATATACTCCGCTAGCCACCAAGCGGTGTGTGGCGCAGGGCACAATTCGCGCCAAAGTCATATTTCCCTCCTCTGTTCCACTCGCGGATCGCGCGAGGGAAAAACGACTGTCTGAACGCCTCAGTACGAGCTATTTCCCTTATCTTTGAATGATGATCATTAGGCGATTTGAAAGTTGATGGTAATAATATATGCTCTACATCCTCGGTGAAGATTGGGTTTTGGAATTTAGTGAACAGCCCCTTCTGTTTGGGTCTAGCGGTTCTAGGCGCTCAGTCCGGAACCACGCGACTGCTACGGTCGCAGGTTCGAATCCTGCCTCGGGCATGGATGTGTGTGATGTCCTTAGGTTAGTTAGGTTTAAGTAGTTCTAAGTTCTAGGGGACTGATGACCACAGATGTTAAGTCCCATAGTGCTCAGAGCCATTTGAACCATTTTGAACCCTTCTGTTTGGCGCGTCGTCTATCTGCAAGTGTGTCCCACTTCAAACTTTCTATGAGATTTGTAACGCCTTCGCGATGCATAAATGTACAAGTCACGAATTTTGCCGCTCTTCTTTGGACCTTCTCAATCTCTTGAATCAGATCCAACTGGTAAGGGTCCCATACAGACGAAGAATACTCTAAGACTGGACGAACTAACGTATTGTAAGCTATTTCCTTTGTTGAAGGACTGCATCGCTTCAGGATGCTACCACTAAACCGCAATCTAGAGTTTGCCTTACCCGTTACTTGTGTAATCTGATCATTCCATTTGAGATCATTTCGAATAGTCACACACAGATACTTGACGGATGTTACCACTTCCAAAGACTGATCATTTGTTTTGTACTCATACATTAATGGGGATTTTCGTCTTGTTATACGCAGTAGGTTACACTTACTAATATTCAGAGATAACTGCCGGTCATTACACCATGCATTTATTTTCTGCAAATCCTCATCGATTTGTTCACAACTTTCGTGTGATGCTACTTTCCTATAGACTACAGCATCATCGGCAAACAGTCTAAGGCCGCTGTCAATACCATCAACCAGATTGTTTATGTAAATCGTAGAAAGCAGAAGACCTATTACGCTGCCGTGGGGCACACCTGAAGTTACTCTTGTTTCTGTTGAAGTTACCCCTTTCAGGACGACATACTGCTTCCTGTCTGTTAGAAAACTTTCTATCCAGTCGCATATGTCATTGGATACTCCATAAGCGCGCACTTTTTGTAGCAAGCGACAGTGTGGAAATGAGCTGAACGGCTTTCGAAAGTCGAGAAATATGGCATTAACCTGGGAGCCAGTATCTAGAGCCTGTTGTATATCGTGCACAAAGGAGTCCAGCTGTGTCTCGCATGACCGCTGTTTCCTAGGACCATGCTGATTTCTGCAGATGAGCTTCTCAGAGTCTAGAAAAGTCATTATGTCTGAACACAAAATACGTTCCATGATTCTACAACAAACTGATGTCAGTGAAATTGGCCGGTAATTATGTGCATCCGATTTTCTACCCTTTTTATGGATTGCTATGACCTGGGCCTTCTTCCACTGTTCCAATTGTCTCTGATAGATGACGGATAAGAATGGTGCCATATTTGTAGCATAGTCAACATAAAATCTTACGGGGATGCCGTCTGGGCCAGATGCCTTTCTGGCGTCTAAGGATCGTAACTGTTTTACAATCCCTGATACACTAAACACTATGTCAGCCATCCTTTCGTTTGTTCGATAATTGAAAGGGTTAGAAACAAGATGGAATATGGCTACATGTTCTATGACACTGCTCCCGCGTCACGACAGAAGATTCTAATCCGTTCTTATCAGCAGCTCTGTGGATTTGTGGAGGCTAGATTATGGCGACACCCGTAACTGTCATGCAGTCGAAATCGGCAATTCTATTCGTTACCAGATGTAAGCTCTTATGTGGTTGCTATATGTTGTGAGTCAGACCCTCAATCGACTATACATCACCCTAAAAGTTATCTCGACCACTACATCTCACAAAGACTAAGTCATACTGGTCAAAGAAACTCAAACCCTTACTACGAATATCAGAGATTTTCGTTGTCAAAATTGGATCGTAACTGCCATGATTGGTCCACATTTTACACGGATGGTTCCAAGATCTATGTCTCTGCACGAGCAGCATTTCTTATGATCAAACAGCGTGGAGCCACTCATTGTTGTTTGCGAAGGGAAGCGTCGACGGTAACCGCGGAGTTGTATGCCGTTTATCGCGTTAGTCTTAACATAGTCAACAAAATCTTAATATGTACTGTCTCGGCGAATGCCCTACAGTCTCTTAAGAGAGCAACCGAAGAGAAAACTGTAAATCCCTCGGCACACGCCCTGTATAGAATTCTCAGTCGATCCTAGGAGGTGTGTCACTTGATTAAGCTATGACGCATATCGGGACATGTTTGAATTAGGGGCAACGAATAAACAGACCAACTGACGGAAATGGTGCAGCACCTACTTCCAACCGACTCACACACACCATTGAAATCGTTCTAAGTCGTGAAAGCATTCGGCATTTCAACAACAGATTGCAGGCCACCCTTCAATTTTCAGGTGAACGCTGACGACAAAAGAAACTGTTACTATTAACAGACTAAGAGCTGGTCACATGTGTATTGATAAAACGAATCATTTATTTAAATTAATTCCTTCTTGAAGCTGTGATTCCTGCCTCAGTGGCAAGGACATTATACAAAAGATAACAGAACATGATAAAATCATCATCCAAGATCAATTATAATATTTTAAAAATTAAGCATTATTTTTCTCTAATAGTATCTATTAGTTACATGAATAGGTCTGTTGCAAATGTTCTTGCCGCTTCATCCTACCTTCAAAAAGAGAACTCAGAAATTGGAGCATATTTTCTTGTGAGACAAGACACAGGATTTTATGAGAAAATTTTCTGTCTTTTTTTCTAATAGTACTTGGTAGTCTAATTATTTCGTTCATTCACATTTTACATTTTGTAACGAAGAAACATGTCCTGTTGGTATTGTTATGAGAAACAACTGTATCTGTTGAAACGAGCTTTGCCTGAAACCGATAAAAAAAGAAAGAAAGAGCCTGCAGACCTCGCCATTGTGTATGCTGCCACAAATACACAGGCGCCAGAAAGTTTCTCGGCGGCAAGGAACTATGCTAAATTGGATCTCTGGGTAGCTAGGCGAGCCTGATAGGATGTCGATATATCATTGGGAGCTGCATTGTAGCGACGTCTATGCGAGTATATTAAAGTTATCGTCATTTCCATGCTTTTTCGAGGCTGGAAACGCTACCTCTACTAATTAAATTCCTTGGGAAACGAATTTCCATTGTTTTCTTTACAACTGAGTCCACCACCTTTCCCAGTTTCATTCGAAAGCCTGGTAGATGACTTCATATAGATGACATGTTGCACTCGCATGAATTTCCTATAATGAATCCGTCTGCCAAAGACAAATAATGAGAGTAGCTGTTGCCTAACGATTTAAAGACAATGTGTAGATCCTATTCACTTCCATTCAAAGCACGCAACCATACCCTTTATTTTTTGGTATGGTGACGAATAAATTTTGGAGGGCTATAGATCCACATCTTTATTAAGCCGTTTCATAACGTTACCACTACTTCTGCAGTACATTTAAGATAATAAGACTATATTATCTATATTTTATCTTTTTCTTTTCGATACTGCGTATTGTGGAGGGAGGTGCGTTGCGCTGAGTGACACCTGGCAGAGACAAGGTAAACAAACTGTACAACTTTTACCTCCCGATGGGTTTGCTTCACAGCATGCACGGCAGATAAAGCAAGGATTGTCTATCAGGTCACCGAAGGTGTGTTAATGTCTGTGAATAAAAGTGTTACAGATTCCATAGCCGTTAATTTTTGTCTTAGAGGCGATAGACTCCGTGTCCTGTAACAGTGTTAATCACGAGATTTTTAAGAATATTGGATTATCTAGTCATTCCTTTTCTTCTTCGATTCACGCCCAGCTAAGGTAATGTGTACCTCTTCAAGTGTATGGAGCAAACAGAATTGCGTTCATTAGCGTTTGGTGCTCGTCACGCAGTTACAAGTAAAAATATTCGTTGTTGACCAGATGGACAGTAAAATGTAAATAGTAACATTTTGATGATTTGAGTCCGTAGCCTTATTTGGAAGCAAATAATTAAAAGGGTGATCATCTGCTGTACACCTAAATAGCTGTGTTCCGTTATGTAATAAATAACAACTGAAATCTTTATAGAATATTCATGTGAAAGAATAAGCAAAACTGAAGTTTCAAAGAAAATTACTGTATATGGAGAGAGAAAGTTTTTTCCTTCACTAAACTCATTTCCACCACTAACTGAAAATCAAGCAATGTTTCCTATTTGATTATTTCATGATGAATACATACAGCTTACCCAACGGTTCACTGAACTTCTTCCATAATTACTTGATGTCCGAAGAGACTGTCATAGTACAGAATATATGTCATAAGAAACAATTTCTCTTCTTACCTGTGAATAGGTGGACTTCAAGTTTTTCTGAACCTTGATTCTGGCATAGCGTCGAACAGTGAGTATACAGGGCGTAGGGCAATAAAACAAGCAAATATTCCTAATAAACAGTGTAAGACCTCGTGGTCTCCTGACCTTCATTGCTTACATATTCCGCCCTCACAATCATATTCCGCCCATCAAGACGCTTCATTCGAACCCAAACTCGATAAGATAAAGTAGATAAAGTCAATGTTGTATGAAGTCATGTAAACGATATGCAAATAACTAATAAATCGCAAATGCGCACCGAGATTGAAATACTTGAGGCTACATTGTGTGGGAGTGCCCAGCCTACACATTCTTTACAAACATAGCACGCAGTTTCAGAGATTTTCACAGGGAGACAGCAAACGCCAAACGCCGATGCTACGGATTTCCGGACTGGTCGCCTTAAAAAAAACGTCATTCTCCCTTTTTAGAATAGTAATGCTGATTGGCAGACGATATTTCTGACGGCTTGAGCTGAAGGAGTAATGGAAGAGACTGAAAGATATACGCCTTCACGTCTGGCGTGGAGAGGGTCCATTCCGTTGTCACTCTTGGAGCGAGAACACGTAACGAGAGGGTGCGTGCTCGTATGTGTACTCAAAGAGCGAGGAACAAGTCTCTCCTCAGTACTTCACTGGGAGATCACCTCTGTCGAGAGTGAATCGAAGTGCAACTCTATATTGAGTCCTTGCGATTAAGCATTGTTCACCGTGTTGACCGACACACTTATTGTACAGTGTGAATGGACAGAGTTATAGTTAAACACCTGCAAGCGAATTTTTTAGTGGCATCGCGGTGGATTGGTTATCTGACCGATGTACCACGCCAATAGTTAGACTAGGGGCGAATAGGAGTCCTTGACTTCATCAAGGTGTAGGGAGAGTTTGATTGGCAAAGGTCAATCCAGATAGAACGAGAGTTATCTTATTTGTTAGCAGCGAGCGGCGCAGACAGCAGTCATCACAGCTTATGGTATTGTGCACTACAGCTCTTGTGAGCCCCATATTTCCTCCACAACAGTACACTTCACTGCATTTCACATGCGACAGCCTCGACTGTACCTAGCAACATTCTAACGGATAATTATTCAAGTTGAGTAGGTCCGGCTCTCAGCCATTCTGCCAAGTCAATAACAATCTTAAAGTTTGTATAGTAATTTCATTAGCGAATCCTATCCTTAAGAGGTAACGTCACATTCCGAAAAGAACCCAGAAACAACTTTTTCAGTTCATAACTAAAAGTGCCATTGTGATTTTTCAGAATTTTTGCAAAATAAATAATAATTTTCGTTAGTTTCATGTTTTTCTTACACTAACTAGCACTACTCCAGTACCCAAGTATCCCACTAATTACATAAGAAATTTTGTGAATTTTTGTGTCATTTCCTTACTCCAGAAGATATTTATTGCTGAAAGTTTTTCAGGCATTTTTCTTTAGAACGTTAGGAGCGTTTGTCTGACTTCTGTAGTAGTATGAGGGTGGAAATTGCATCTTGCAGGAGCCATAGGGTAAAGGGTACATCTCAGATTAATCCGTTGTGCACTATGACAGAATAGCACCCACACGCTCACAACATACGTCCAGAAACCAATGGTTCCCCTGATACGGCCACATTTCCTACCTGACATACTTACTGGTCGTGTATTCCTTTACTTCCTGCAACACAAAACAAGCGGCTACTGGATGATGCTGGTAATGCCGAAAGGAATACTTATGTGGGACATGCTTGATGATGGGTCAGCACTCTTTCATTGCCTGTAGATGAAATCTTCGTCGTAGTTCTCCCGACTTGAAACCGCTGGATTCTTTGTGTGGGAAAACCTGAAAGCTCTGGTATATTCGAACTCTACTGATAGTGTGAATGAACTCCAGGACTGCATTGTGGATGCGTAATTTTCTGAACATGCATGGGCATAGATGAGGAGACATGGGACCACGTGGAACACATGTTGTAATGTGTTTGTCCTCAAGTGCATATCTGCAGTTTGGATCCTCGGAGTATTGCCATAGAGTATTGATGTACTAAGTCGTAATACATCGTATCGGGGAAACCATCGCTTCTTAGGCATGATGTGTATTAAGGCTAGGATTGCCTGGGGTCGAAATTCGACCATTCCTGCCGAAGTCATGAAAAAATAACTGCGCATAACATGGTTAGCGACCAAAGAAATACCGTGTATCGTAAAAGAAGTGTCTGAAATCATCGTAGCAAATGCGGCATTGAAGCTAAGAATATCATTTAAATAATTCTTTAAGTCCTATTTCATAGTTCAAAGATCTGAAGAGAACCCTTGGTCCAGCGCGTTGGCAAATAAACTTTGTGTAGACGCCAGAAAATTATCTTTTCCCTTATGACGATATTATGCAAATACCGTTGTATCACGTAAAGTATCCTCAGACGCAAAAGTTTTGCGATAGAAAATCTGCTCTTACCACATCACGCGTCTTCAACACCACCATGCAGCATATAATCTCACGCTAGGGAGTGCACATAACGGTTTGGCTCATCAGTGTATGTGTCCAACAATTCCTGTAATTTGCACGAAGTTAGCCAGTATTTGATTCCTAGATTAAAGCCGTAGTTTCACGTGTTTCCTATTGACAGACCAAAGGATAACTGATTTTTTATAATGTTCCACTCACTTCAAAACAGGAGCTGCTCTGCACTGTGATAATTTTAAAAAATGAAAAGAAAGTGGTCCGATTCATACTGACGCATTTCCAAACATCATGTGGACGTGGGTACATGCCATGCTCCCTGATGGTAGTGCAGTGTCTCAAGGGAACCACTCACGTAAAATATTTATTGCGCAATATTCATTATTGGTAATAATATAGACCATATGGGACTGGTATTGACGGTTTGCGCAACTTATTGGAACCTACTACAGAGTTTAAAAATACTGACGCTCGCTTAATATATTGCGCAATATATTGTACCGTTTAAGGATAGTATTTCCCAATAAACCGCAGTTCCTGGAAGAGATATATTCAGTTCGTTCCGTAAGAATTTCCGCAAACAACTGAAAACAAAACAATGAAAGAACATCACAGTGTGTGCTGGAGGATGTATGTTAAAGCGCCATGTAGTACTTCGAAAAATGACATCCCTGACTCTTCAGTAAAAGCCAGACACTTCCTTGTCCACAATAGTAGAGTGAACTGAAGGTCATGGTGTTACGACAGGCAGCAGAAATGTCTATTTTGCTTGTATCAGTTTGCACAAACGGCAAATAAAATTAGGCCAGTCGTACAGTGAGCATTACACTACTTTTGTGCAATAGTTGTCACACCACAGATCTAAGATCATGTTATCTTTCAATCATTACTCGGAAAATAATAGTTTTATTTCGTTTGCAGCGGTTGGTACAGTAGAGATAAACACAGAAAGTAGTACACGTACACGATAAATTACACGTCCCACTTGTTTAATTTGTGCACATATAAATGTATTAGTTGTTGTTTACGAATCCGTACTGCAGAGGATGAGTCCCTGGTTCGTTGAAATGTTTAATGGAAGCTTTTCAGACTTATTTCGCCCGTTTTGCATAATTTATGTTTCTGTTTTGCAAGGCCAGCAGCTAACGCAATACACGAGTTCCAGATCGTCAAGTCCGACATGTTCGTTAGAAGGCAAAGTTCTATGTGACGCGTCCGGAGTACAAATATTGCGCAATAATATTGTGCCGTTCTGGGCCTCGCACTTTCGCGCAATTTAATTGACACGATATTACTGAACAGTAAATATTGAGCGAGTAAGGTTTCCTTTAATTGTTTCGCCACCTCGATCGATATTCCTTCCTCTGGCTATTGACTCAATATTACTGCCAAAAAAACTGAACGTGGGAGAGTCCCTTTAAAGGCGGCGCCACCTCGTTCGGTATTCCTTCTTCTATGACCAACGTTGCCTTCTGCCGTAATCCACCACCTGCTGTCATTCCCTCACTCTGCACACTCTCTTCTCGACTGCCTCGGCTCTCCCCTCCATCACAATGTGCAAACACAGAAGACGACGCCTGTAGTGTTGAGTACGTTAGTGGAGCTCATTAACCCACATCGTATTTGATCAAAGGAGCAGTCAATGGAGCGCGGTCTGAGGGCTCGGAGCAATTCCAGGATCAATTTCCGTTATCTAGCGTATTGCGCTGTGGCCTTAATAGAATAGATCACACCTCCCCTTTTGTTACGATTTCCGGTTCATGTGGCATTCAGCGATTCGGGAAAATATCAAATGTGTTATCAGCGGTGTAGATATGGCTGGTTTGGGCGTGACTCGCGCAGTATGCAGGATACGTCCAATTTTCTCTTAAACGTAAAAGCGGCACAGATGGAACAGTGGTTTGAATACGATGCCGTATCTGAGGACACACTGTTCCGTTGCCACAGAAAAATGAGTGAAACTACAATGAAGAGCCAAAGAAACTGGTACACCTGCCTAATATCGTGTGGGACACCTGAGAGCACGCAGAAGTGCCCCAACACGACGTGGCATGGACTCGACTAATGTCTGAAATAGTGCTAGAAGGAATTGACAAAATAAATCCTGCAGGGCTGTTCATAAGAGTAAGCTGTTCGTAAGAGTATGAGGGGGTGGAGACCTCTTCCGAACACCACTTTGCAACGCATCGCAGATACATAGTTCATAATGTTCATGTCTCGAGAGTCTGGTGGCCATGCGAAGTGTTTGAACTCAGAAAAGTGTTACTGAAGCCACTCTGTAGCAATTCTGGACATGTGGGTTGTGGAATTGTCCTGCTGGAATTGTCCAAGTCCGTCGGAATCCACAATGGACATGAAGAGATGCATATGATCAGACATTATGCTTACGTACGTGTCACCTATCAGAGACATACCTAGACGTATCAGGGGTCCCATATCACTCCAACTGCACACCATTACAGAGCCTCCACCAGCTTGACCAGTCCCCTGCTGACTTGCAGGGTCAGTGGATTCCTGAGTTGTCTCTATACCCCTACACGTTCAACGTCTAGATACAATTTGAAATGAGACTCGTCCGACCAGGCAACATGTTTCCAGTCATCAACAGTGTCGATGTTGACGGGCCCAGGCGAGGCGTTAAGCTTTGTGTCGTGCAGACATCAAGGGTACACAAGTGGGCCTTATGCTCCGAAATCCCATCGATGACGTTTCGTTGAATGGTTCGCACGCTGACATTTGTTGATGGCCCAGCAATGAAATCTGCAGCAATTTCTCGAGGGATGCAGTTCTTTCATGTTGAACGATTCTCTTCAGTCGTCGTTGCTTTCGTTCTTGCGGGATCTTTTTCGGCCGCAGAGATGTCGGATGATGTTTTACCGGATCCCTGATATTCACGGTACACTCAAGAAATGGTCGTACGGGAAAGTCCCCACTTCATCGCTACCTCGGAGATGCTGTGTCCCGTCGCTGGTGAGCCGACTATAACACCACGTTCAAACTCACGTAAATCTTGATAACCTGCCATTGTAGCAGCAGTAACCGATCTAACAACTACACCAGGCACTTGTTGTCTTATATAGGCGTTCCTTACCGCAGCGCCGTATTACGCCTGTTTACGTATCTCTGTATTTGAATACGCATGCCTATACCAATTTTTTTGGCGCTTCAGTATATATGTTCCTCACTTCCGCGTTTGTTGGCGAAAGTGCGATAGAAAGGTACCGTCATTCTGGTAATTACTTGATTCGTACATCTACGAAGTGCGTTTAGTTATTAATGTAACACATTTCTTCTGAAATCTGGTTGGTTTTATTCAAGATTCCATTACACCATATTACTACCCTCTGTTTTGACTATAAAACCCTATTTTTCAACATAGTCTCCGTTCAATGCGACAGTCTTACACCGCCTTGCTTGGAGGGCCTGCAGACCCGAATGGGTCCACTCTATTGGTCGAAATGCGAGACAACCTCTCGCCTCATCAGTAACCTCTCCGTGATCCATGCACTACTTCCCGCGAAGTGCAGCCTTTATTGGGCCGAACAGATGAAAGTCGGAAGGTGCCAAATCCGAGCTGTGGGGTGGATGAGGAAGATCAGGCCAGTGAAGTTTTGTGAACTCCTCTCGGGTACCAAGACTTGTGTGAGTTCAGTTGTGTAGCTATGTGTTTGTGATCCCTCGATCACCTTGAATGATTGTTCCGCAAGTTCCAACAACGTACAAGCCACAGCTGTGTGTGGCCGGTGGCACGAGGAAGATGGGACGCGTTTGCGCAATCTTGTTGCGATGATGACAGATGCCTCGTCGGAGGACTCACTGTGCTTTTGTTCACTGGCAGGCCGCCGTAGATATTCTGCAAGCGCTTATTAATATCTGTGATGCTCTGATTTTCCGCCTAAAGGAACTCTCTGACAGCTTTCGAACGCACCTTCGCTACAGACGCTGTTTTGAAGTCTATATATTGCACCGCCACCTATCGGAACTCTATAAAACTAAAGGGTCTACAGTCAACAAATTCAATTGGCTGTCGCTTGCTCGAGTTATGCAGAGATAAAGAAGCTTACACAGAATAGACCTGTATCCGAACTGTCTACAGACTGAAGACGACAACCAAAACAACAACCAAATAGCTGAACATATCTAGAGGGCTACAATGTAGATATTACTGGAGACGAGCAAATTATATTCGCTCCTTAATTAGGAAAGATATGAGACAATGTAACACACTCTTTTTATTTTCTCATTTCATTTTTTCCTAGAAAATTATTCATCTTCGAATATGGATTTCTAGACTGTTTATCATTACTTGGCGCTCTCGGAATTTGTATAATCAACTTATGAACGCAAAGGGCAATGAAATCGAAGACAGCGTAAATTCACAGAATGACTGACTGCTGTATAGACTGGGGCTGGAGTGTGCGCTTGGAGGAACAAACACAGATTAGGATGCAATGATCCGAAATGTCAACAAATGACGCAGTGAGTCGAAAATATGTGGAGGAATCTCTAGCGCTACGCCATCGAAGCAACGCTTGTAGTCGAAAGCGTGAGCGGACCTTACAGCCATCGATACATGTGCAAAAGTTACGAATCCATAATGAAACTTTCATTCTGCAGCGGTATTAGCGCTGTTTAAAATGTCTGTGGTAGATTAAAACTTTGTGTTAATCGTGGATCGTTGCCTTTGGTGGGCAATGCCGTTACCATCTGACCTATGCAGGTACAGCTCACCACATCTCCTCACATCTTCACATCTGCCTCTAATACTGACCCACTTTATAAGCTTCACAGAAGTTCTCCTGCATACTGTGCGGGATTAGTACTACTGCACTCAAGCAGAGATGCGGCTGGGCTACAACCTTTGATTTTTTGTGGGACCTCCTAATGAAGCTAAATACACTGCCTGAAAAAAAGTGAAGCGCCCAGAAGATAATGTCGGATGTCGATGGAATTTCGTACACTCATCGACGTTTATGTAAATGACTAGCGTTGCAATTGTTTGTGGCACTAGAAGGGTCACCAGAGGAGGAGGTTAGTGTTCAACGACCCGTCAACAACTAGGTCATTAAAGACGGAACACGGGCTCGGATTAGCGAAGGGTGGGATGGAAATCGGCCGTGCCCCTTCGAAGGAACCATCCTGGCACTGGCCTCAAGCAATTTAAGGAAATGACGGACAACGTAAATCGGGATGGCCGGACGTGCGTTTGAACCATGGTCCTCCCGAATGCAAGCCCAGCTTGCGAACCACTGCGCCACCTCGCTCGGAAGGAACGGCCACAAGAGAGCATTAGTTTTGTTCGTGCATGGTGTTGTTACGAGGCGTGGCAGGGTTCATAAGGAGTGTGAAATGCATCAAATATTGTGTGATCACTGTGAAGGACACGGAAAAGCCGCTTACCCGTGTGAGACAGAGTTATCAGAACCCAACACGCTATGAAGAGGGCTGTTATACCGGAGCCAAGGCAGCCCCTGAGGGACGACAACCCATATTAAACCACAGAGGACGACGTTTTCTATGTCCAAAGTGTACCAAACGTACCATGGTAAACACCGGCTATTTACATACAAGATAATGGGAACAGCGAGATCTACTCTAGTATTGCTCAGCATGTTTGTTTCCATTATCTTGCATGTAAATAGCCGGTGTTTACCGTGGTACTTTTGGTACCCCTTCGACGTAGACAACCTCGTGCTCTGTAGTGTAATATGGGTTGCCAGCGCTCAGGGGCTACCTTGTCTCCAACATACAAGGGCCTTACTGATGTTTCCAATGTACCAGCTGGTCAAACCGTGTCATATCCAGATTTGTGGCGGATTCGGATGTTGGGTGCATGGGAAAGCCATGGCAGGCCTACTCATCGGCAAGATTTCCGGCAGACCACGCAGGCCCACCTCAAGAAGATTCGCCATATTGTGCACCAAGCATATCGTAACCTGCTTCCCACCAGCATCTGGCATTCAAGAATAAGTAATGGACTCCTGCTACATTCTGTGTCATACCACACCGCTAGTCGAAGACTAGCATCAGGACTAGAGAATTACCGTACCACGTGTAACCAGTTAACACAACAACACAACAGCTGCGGATGAGTGGTGCCGTGAAAGGGTAGCATTGACTGCTGATGAACGGTGTCGCATTGTATTCTGCGATGATTCGCGATTTTGCACTGAGTATCTGATCATCGTCAGGAAGCATGGTGGCGTCCTGGGGAGGGGTCCGACTCTTCCAGTATTTCGGTCTCACGATACGTCACAGACATCCTGTGCTCCATGTGTTACATGTCATACGACAGTGTCGTGGTGCCATTTTTCAGTATGACACTGCTCGTCCAAACAAGGTACGTATCTCTATGATCTTCCTGCGTGATGATGTTGAGATATTCCTGTGGCTAGTAATATCCCCAGATATGTCGTTGGTAGAACATGTGTGGAGCAGATCTGACATCAAGTCGGCCCCAGTGCCAGTTACCTGGATGTCAGTTACCAGTCACAACAGGTGTTGGCTAGTTTATCTCAGCAGAGGATACAATTGCCTTATGACGCCATTCCCAACATAATTAGCGCATGCCTCCAGGCCAGGGGGAGTGCAGGATCATATCAGTAAACGTAAACTGAAGGTGGAGGGGGAGAATGGAAAGAAAAGGGAAGAGACATTTGACGTCAGCTGCCTCGGGACTCCACATAGAACCAGCGGCGAAGGGAGAACACGTGTTCCGGACCAGGATTCGAAGTCGGGATCTCCTGCTTACTATGCAAGAGCATTAACAACTGCGCCGCCCGGACACAGTGGTTGTCGCTACTGTGCGGAATATCTCTGCACGCCTCTCTAGCAGACTAACACTCCCACCTTGTACCATCTACCCTCAGTCCCTCTCCATGTCCAGCACGCTCGTTACCAAGAGATTCGCGCAGGAGATCTGGTGTACTTGTGCATCCGCACTGAAGAAGGTGGATTCAAGTTGCCACAAGGTGAATCAATTATATGAATGCGTGGCGTCTGTTCTTTCGGACATGTTCAAAAGGACTGACACCAGGCATTCATATCATACCAGTAAGTTGGCCCACGCTGCTAAGTTCTTCGTAAGTATTACGTGGTTTTGTAACCACTGAAGTAACATCACATTTCCTCTCAACCCTTGAAGTTACGTTTAGTTTCCTCCTAACTTTCTGGAACTTTTAGCTCTTCTTCCGAGACATACTAGAGATGGTGTTCGTTTTCCCAAGAGAACTCCCGTCTGAGGGAACCACGAGAAAGCGACAGGGTACGGCGGTAAACATCGATGAGTGCTTAAAAAGTTAATTATTTGTATTAATAACAGTTTTCCTGTTTTTAACATGAAGCGGCTGCCACATGGGTACAAGGCAATGCCTCTAATTTAATTAGTTTTTAACTGATATATTACGCTCATCGTTACATATTTATATTAGCACACAAATATAGACATTTAATACGATGTGAGGCTGACTGTGATGGAAATCATACAATATTTTGAAATTTTAAACCTCTAAAGCTGCAAACTGACAGCGCCTCTACTTTACAACAGCCAAAACTTCGTGGTGCGGAGCGTCAGATCGTTAATTTATTTTATTAATTTTCATCTGCGTTATTTTAGCGTGCTGTAGCAAAAGTATTGTAAAATGTACACTTTCACTGCCAGAAATGTCAGGCCTATTAAAATATTCCGGGATATTTCGTGGTCCAATGATGTTCTTGGAGAAACCGCTTCTCCAAGAATTCACCACAGCAAAAGGGCCCAGAATATTTTAATAAGTATTAGCAAAAGTACTGCACTGAAAGTATTTGGGAGTGAGACTTAGTCGATCTATACCCTCATCACGTAGTCAAATCTAATAAGAAGAGTGCACAGATGTAGGGGAAATTAACTGCGACGTAAAGTCATGTAAGACGTATGCGCCCATTTTGAATATTTGTAACCGCTGAAACATTGACGATACGGACAGTGCAAAAAATAACACAGGAGTTACAAATTTTGTGGTGACTGATTTGTTTAATGACGTGTTTCAATGTTATTATCATCAGATAATCTAAAAAAGTAACGTAACTTCAAATACCACAGTGGAGACAGATTGCTAATTGGAAAAGTTTGCGTCTTTTATTAAAGCTCTACATCGCTATACCTTCCTATTTTCTGTTATCTGTGTCTTACAAGTTTGTCTGTACGGCTTAAGCCACACAACTGATGGCAACTATTGATTAGTTTGTCAATTTACGTAGCACAGTTCGTCTTAACTTGACAGTGAAACAGTTACATGATTCCATGGTATTTGCATATAGGTCCTGTTCATACTTTGCTGCATACGTTTGTATAACTTTTGTGCTAGTTTGTGAAATACTTATGTAGTAACTTTTTCAGTTATCAAACTACCTCCTTTGTGTTATTTGCGGTTTTGTTACTTTTCTTGGATTATCTTATGATGATTATATGGAAGTGCGTCACTAAACAAACCAATCACTTTTTTTTTATTTGCGGTGTACATTTTAAAGTGCGTCACTAAACAAACCAATCACTTTTTTTTTATTTGCGGTGTACATTTTAGCACTGCTTCGGCGGTCAAAAGGAGTAGGAGAAATTTCCATATCGCAGTCTGTGATAATTTCCAGCCCAAATACGAGGGCTGATCAACAAAGCTGAGACTGTTCCACTAAGTTTCGGGTGTGCAGCCGCAAGAAATCTCCTTCTTCTTCTAATATTTCGGCTGTATAACGTTCAACTATCTTCAGAGTGAGCCGCAAGACTGCCGCTCCAGTTTTTTTTTTTTTTTTTCTTTATTGTGATTTTAACACCTTATACAAAGGCGGGCTGGCAGCAGCACAATACGCCGCTCTTCAGCCTTGAGTGTTACAACAAGTAGTACAGAAAGGTGGCACAGAGTAGACAGTAATAACGGTGGGCAAAAAAAAAAAAATGTAGACACTAAAAATCGAAAAAACATGTAGCCGTTCACGCTGGACGAGAAACATCACTAACACTGGGCGACACGATGCACAGAACATGGATGATGGCGACGGCACGTGAACGGTGGGGGCGTGACGGCGAACAACACTACACACAAACGAAGGCACACACACGAAACTCTGACGGCGATGATCTCCGGCGCGCGAATGTTCACTGAGCGTGTACGAGTCCGGGGACCTTCCAAGAGAGGAGGTGGAGGAGGAGGAATGGGAAGGGGAATGGGAGAGGGGGGAGCAGAGATGCCATGGGCAAAGGAGAGAGGGGGGGGAGGAAGGGGGAGGGGAAGCCCGGTGGAGAGGGGAGGAGGGAGGGGGGATAGGAAGGGAGGGAGGGAGGGTGCCTAAAGGAGAGGACATAGGAGGTAGGGGGGGAGGATCAAAGTTGATAAGAGGGGTAGATGGAGGGGACGAGGACATCATCAGGGAGGGGGAGCCGGCGGAAGCCACCTTGGGAGAGGGTAAGGAGGGTGGAGAGATGGAGACTGGGTGGGACGTGGGAATACAGGCGCGGCAGCGGGCGGGGGTGGGAGAGGATCGGGGAAACGAGCGGGTGAGGAGGATCAAGTTTACGTGAGGTGTACAGGATACGTATCCTTTCAAGGAAAAGGAGGAGGTGGGGGAAGGGGATGAGATCATACAGGATCCGCGTGGGGGAGGGGAGACGGATGCGATAGGCAAGGCGGAGAGCATGGCGTTCAAGGATTTGGAGGGATTTATAGAAGGTAGGGGGGGCGGAGATCCAGGCTGGATGGGCGTAACAAAGGATAGGGCGGATGAGGGATTTGCCGCTCCAGTGCTCGCTTCGTCCCTTTATACTGTTGTACCGCGCGACTGCGCATGCGGCCACAGATGCAAATGCGCCAGAGACGTTGGTCGGCGGCAGAGACGTGCACAATGCGCGAGCTGTAAGTATGACACCGCAGTCGATCTGTGTTGGCATATCGATGTATCATTGTGAGCTGCACTGTGACGACGTCTTTGTGAGTTTATTATAGCAAGTGCCGGATTCCATGATTTATCGAGATTGAAACCACTGTCTCTATTTATTAAATTCGTCGTCAAGCGAATTTCAATTGCCTCCTTCACTATCGAGTCCAAAAGGATGATGAAGTTGCCAAAATTTCGACGTTGTCATACAACATACTGTGACCATTATCAATACAGTGCTCTGCCACTGCCGACTTGTTAGGTTGTAAAAGCCGTGTGTACCTCCGGTGTTCTGTACATCTTTCTTGGACAGTACGAGTTGTTTGTCCGATGTAAGAAAGGCCACATTCACATGGAATTTTGTAAACTCCAGATTTTCGGAGCAGCAAATCATCTTTGATGGAGCCCTCGAGTGCCGCTGTCTTGGGTGGAGGACGAAAAATCACTTTTACTTTGTGTCTGCCGAGAATCCGTCCTATTTTTGATGAGAGGCTACCCACATATGGCAGGAAGGCCATCGATTTAAAGGTTTCTTCATCTTCTTCTGCTTTCTTTGTGGCCTCTTTCGGTTTCATTTTCAGTGCCCTCTGTATTTGTTGTGGAGAGTACCGATTGTCTTTAAACACTCTTTGTAAGTGGGAAAGTTCATCATGCAGACTGCTTTCGTCAGAAATAATATGCGCTCTGTGGGTCAAAGTTCGGAGAAGACTCATTGTCTGGGCAGGATGGTGGCAGCTATTTGCACGTAAATACAGATCGGTGTGCGTCGGCTTCCTATACACTTCATGTTCCAAAGTGCCATCCTCTCTGCGCCGAACCAAAACATCCAAGAATGGAAGGCATCCCTCCTTTTCAATTTCCATTGTGAACTTTATTTGATGACGGAGGGAGTTCAGATGTCTTAAGAAGTCTTGCAAGTTGTCTTCACCATGGGGCCAAACTACAAAGGTGTCATCAACATACCTCCAGAATACCGTGGGTTTCAAGTCAGCAGATTCAAGCGCCTTCTCCTCGAAGTCCTCCATGTGTAAATTGGCCACCAGAGGGGATAAGGGACTACCCATGGCGACTCCATCCGTCTGTTCGAATCCCGCAGGTTCGAATCCCGCCTCGGGCATGGATGTGTGTGGTGTGCTTAGGTTAGTTAGGTTTAAGTAGTTCTAAGTTCTAGGCGACTGATGACCCCAGAAAAGTCGCATAGTGCTCAGAGCCATTTGAACCATTTGAACAAGCTTTAACTCCATCACAATTGGTGTGACGTGCAGCTGCCAAATCTTTCATTTCAGACACGACTCTGCAACCCACAAACGGCGAAACTGAGGTGTATACTGGCTTGGCCGTGTCTACAGTAAAATATGAAACCATTTGCGTGCTACTCAATCCACGCAACGAGTGGCGCAACCCAATGTCGTTGTGTAAACTAGGCTTTACTTTGGGAAATTCAAAGTGCGTCTACAAAACAGAGCATTACTACCAACGTACCGAAACGAGAGTGCTGCCACCTATGGACATCATACATAAAAATCCGCTGTTTTCATGCAGAGTATTTCCGTAAGAGCGTGCAAAAATGTAACACGGCATAGAAAATGCTCCACTGGACAATTTCAGGCAGGGAACCTGGGGCCGGAGAAGCCGGCTTAAGGAGATATGGAAGTAAACTTGTCTACTACTTTGTCAAGTGTTACTGTTTTCCACCTTGTTTACAACTATCATGCTTACAAATTTACACGTACCGTGCTGTTTATTCACATGTACATTATTTATTTCCTGCAAAAACACAAGGAGGACGAACCATATTTTCCACCTGGCCGTCTGAATGCCCACCAGAACTTGAGATTCGTGCAAAGCGTTCTACCAGAGGTTTTGGATGAATTACCCTTGGCTGTTCGAGAGAGGGTGTGAATACAACATGACGGTGCTCCGCCTCTCTTCAGTGTGGATGTCCGCAAACATCTCAAATCTATATTTCCTGGTCGCTGGACTTGAAGGGTAGGTCCTATTCCCTGAGCTGCAAGGTCACGTGATCTGAATACCCTTGATTATTTTCTACAGGGGTATCTAAAGTTACTTGTGTAGGAGACCCCAGTGGATACACAGGTGGAAATAGTTGCCAGAATTGTAGCTGCCTGTGATGTGATCGAAACGCACAAGGGATATTTGTCAGAGTGTGTCAGAATCTTTTTCGCCGATATCATGCTTACATCGAGGTTGATGGCCGTCAGTACCAGCACATTTCTTTACATACTGTACAAATGGTACGTTCACTGTGTCAATGATGGTATCTGTGACGAACTGTAACTAATCTAAATAAAAACGTACACAGTAATGTGATTTTATTCCAATTATCTTCTGAAGCTGGCTTCTCCCACACTCCCACACCATGTCCCCTCCCTCAGATTGCTCAGTCGAGCATCCTCTATGTCCTGTTAAATTTTTGCATGCTCTTACGGAAACATGCTGTATATTCATGGTGCAAATACGAAACTATCACGAAAGCTACAGGAAGAAATCAACTCAATCTTTGTTGATCAGCTCTTGTAATAACAATAGGACTGTTAAACTACCATACAGGTTCGTTTAGGTAATATCAGACAAAGCAATTTCGGGTTGTACCTGACCAAATACATAGTATAAAAAAAAACTGAGTTAATCCATCACCAACGAACTTAAACGGATATCTTACGACATCCGCCACGAGCAGATGCAACGAACAAAACCGAACAAAATGAGATTAAAAAAAAAATAGGGCGGGCGTTGGCGTCTTGAGATTTCCAATTTTTTTCCTAATATTCTTGTTTTTATTAGGTTCTGATACTTTATTATTAGTTTAATATAAGTATATACCCATATAAGTTCACCTTTTTTGAGGGGTGACTTTGTTCGATTGGCTTAATCTACAGGACAGCTTGCGCTAGTTGTATAAACAGATTTTGCTCCTTTTTCTTTTACGCTTCGTAATTCACATGTTGCAAAGATTCTGCTATTGGGTAGAAACAGTGATCAAGTAAACTGACCTTGGGGTTTTACTAAAATGTGGGAATGATGGCATTATGTTTATCTTATGCGGAGAAGTATTCCAAATATGTACCGCACTGTTTGTAATGGAACTTTTATAAGCCTGTGTCCTTATTCATTGGACATGGTACTTTCCTTTCCGTGGATGATGGAGGAAATGTGCGTTTTAATAGGGCTAACGTGGAAATTTTACGCGCGTCCGCTGCGTAAACAGTGTGATTTACGAACTAGAAACATCCCTCAACTGTCGCTGGAGTGCGTTGCGATCGCGTATACCACGTTCTGGCCCACAAGTCGCATCGTTCCTGAGCGTTCAGCAGCACGTTGAACTTGGCACGCTCAACGTTAAAGTTCGACAGCACGGTCCGTGTGCCGACAGCCTTACGCTACCTTATGGCGAGGGCCTGTTTACCCGCATAGTACCACTCTACCGTAGGTCGACGTCGCAGCCAACGCCTTGGTGCATCGAAAACCTCCGCATCACTTACGTACTGCTTTCCGTGGACTGCATCCTTTACTAGGCTAACCAGTGGAAGTTGCAAGGTGCGAGATACAGGCTGTAGGACGGATGAGAAGGAACAGTCCAATGAAGTTTTGTGAACTCCTCTCGCTTGCGCAGTCTTTTGTTAGACCTTGCGTTTTCACGGACGAGGAAAAGTTCGGTTGCATTTTTGTGGCGTCGAACATGCTGAAGCCGTTTCTCCAATTTCCTGATGTTACCACAATACACGTAAGAGGTTAGGTTAGTGTTGTTTTAACGTTCCGTCGACAACGAGGTCATTAGAGACGGAGCGCTAGCTCGGGTTAGGGAAGGATGGGGAAGGAAATCGGCCGTGCCCTTTGAAAGGAACCATCCCAGCATTTGCCTGAAACGATTTAGGGAAATCACGGAAAACCTAAATCAGGATGGCTGGAGACGGGATTGAACCGTCGTCCTCCCGAATGCGAGTACACGTAAGAATTAATCGTTGCAGCATTAGGGAGGAGATCGAATAGAATAACCTTTTCAGAGTCACAGAAGACCATTGCCATATTTTTATCGGCGGAGGGTCCGGCTTTGAACGTTTGCTTCAGAGAAGAGGTGGGATGACGCCACTCCGTGGATTGCCGTTTTGTTCCCGGTGCGAAGTGATGAGCCCATGTTTCATCGCCTGTGACGATGTTCGACAAAAATTTGTCACAATCTGCCTCGTGGCGTGCTATCGTCCTTCGTTAATCTTGACGGTCTTCTGTTGGACGGCGACAAATTCAGCGAGCACACTCCTTTTCGTACTCCAACTGGTGGACGAGGGTGTCAGCACTACACGTGCATTTGAGCAGTTAGTTGTCTGACTGTGATCTGTCGATCACCTCGAATAAGGCAGTCCACACGTTTCTACATTGCAGGAGTCACAGCCGTGTGCGGTCGGCCGACAGGTTTGGGTGACCTTGTTGGGATGATGACAGACGCCACGCCCAACGACACACAGTGCTTTTGTTCACTACCTGATCCCCGAGGGCATTCTTCAAGCGCGTATGAATACCTGCGATGCTCTGGTTTTCCGCCAAAACAAAATTAATGACAGCTCTCTGCTTGGAACATACGTTCGTTACAGACCCCATTCTGAAGGTACGTACAGCTGTACCATAATTCCTATCGCCCTTAACTCCAATAGAAAAGGTACGATAAGCAACTATATCTCTGTCATAATAAGCCTCCAAACCCTCTAATGGCTTATCACTACCTCTTACAGTGGCAATAGTTAACCAACCATTACCAGTAACAACTTCTGTTGTTGTACATGAAAAATTAATCTTGGCTCCAACAAAGGTAATTGCGCCTGACAATAGTTCTTCTTGTGCAACATTATTAGGTGTGGCACTAAACGTGTCGACAGTCTTGTACACAGGCATTCTTGATCTTCTTGTATATCTCCTCCTACGGTACGGCATGGCTGTGTGCTTCGTGCAGCTGCCTCGAGTGAAATAAGCGTGCTGCTGCCTGCCTGCCGGCAGGAAGTGTCGAGCTAAAAAACTGTCATGGCGGCGACGGAAGTCATTTTTAACTGCGGATCGCGCTTAGTTAAAACTAAGCGCGATCCTGCGGCTGCCTCGTGCTGCGGCTAAGTCCCGTTCAAGGTCACCCGCCAATATGGCGGCGCCGCCACCTATCGAAACTTTAAAAAAAAAAAAAAAAAAAAAAAAAAAAAAAAAAAAAATTCTGTTGAATGTCGAAACTGACCGAGAAAGAAAAGTGTGTTGCATTACTTACTGACCGCCCTCATACTGTGTGTCTGATAGGGAAACAGTGATAGTGATTTCTCCAGTTTTATTCATATCATTCATCTTCTACAGGTCAGTAGATACACCCTGATGTCAATATACTCCGCCTAGGGCTGAGGGCCACCGCCTGCAAACCTCTGTCGACCTAACTGTGATGTTACACTACTGGCCATTAAAATTGCTACACCAAGAAGAAATACAGATGATAAACGGGTATTCACTGGACAAATATATTATACTAGAACTGACATGTGATTACAGTTTCACGCAATTTGAGCGTATAGATCCTGACAAATCTGTACCGAGAACAACCACCTCTGGCCGTAATAACGGCCTTGAAGCGTCTGGGCATTGAGTCTAATAGAGCTTGGATGGCGTGTACAGGTACAGCTGTCCATGCAGCTTCAACAAGATACTACATTTCATCAAGAGTAGTGACTGGCGTATTGTGGCGAGCCGGTTGCTCGGTCACCATTGACCAGATGTTTTCAGTTGGTGAGAGATCTGGAGAATGTGCTGGTCAGGGCAGCAGTCGAACATTTTCTGTATCCAGAAAGGCCAGTACAGGACTTGCAACATGTGTTCGTGCATTATGCTGCTGAAATGTAGGGCTTCGCAGGGATCGAATGAAGGGTAGAGCCACGAGTCGTAACACATCTGAAATGTAACGACCACTGTTCAAAGTGCCGGCAACGCGAAGAAGAGGTGAACGAGACGTGTAACCAATGGCACCCTATACCATCACGCCGGGTGATACGCCAGTATGGCGATGACGAATACACGCTTCCACTGTGCGTTCACCGCGATGTCACCGAACACGGATGGGACAATCACGATGCTGTAAACAGAGCCTGGATTCATCCGAAAAAATTACGTTTTCCATTCGTGCACCCAGGTTCGTCGTTGAATACAACACGGCAGGCGCTCCTGTCTGTGATGCAGCGCCATGGTCTCCGGCGGATAGTAAATGCTGCTGGAAACGTCGTCGAACTGTTCGTGCAGATGGTTGTTGTCTTGCAAACGTCCCCATCTGTTGACTCAGGGATCGAGACGTGGCTGCACGATCCGTTACAGCCATGCGGATAAGATGCCTCTCATCTCGACTGCTAGTGATACGAGGATGTTAGGTGTTATCCTCCTGAACCCACCGATTCCATATTCTTCTAACAGTCATTGGATCTCGACCAAGGCGAGCAGCAATGTCGCGATAGGATAAACCGCAATCGCGATAGTCTACAATCCGACCTTTATCAAAGTCGGAAACGTGATGGTACGCATTTCTGCTCCTTACACGAGGCATCACAACAACGTTTCACCGGGCAACGCCGGTCAACTGCTGTTTGTGTATGAGTAATCGGTTGGAAAAGTTCCTCATGTCAGCACGTTGTAAGTGTCGCCTTCGGCGCCAACCTCGTGTGAATGCTCTGAAAAGCTAACCATTTGCATATCACAGCATCTTCTTCCTGTCGGGTAAATTTCGCGACTGTAGCACGTCATCTTCGTGGTTGAACAATTTTAATGGCCAGTAGTGTAGTAACACCCTTTCTTCCTTGTCTGTCTTTTCGTGTTTTCACAGCGACTGGCGAAGAGTCACTCACGGGCATAGGCACTATTACGGCCGTGCGTTGAGATAGACAAATTTACGCAACGTACTGCTCTGCAGACTTCCTACCATACATTTGCTGGCGGAACCTGTTTTATCACGCTACTCTAAAGAGGTGTCGACAGCTTTGCTTTGACCTGCAAGACGGAGTTAAAACTGTCAATTCTGCTGTATCGCTAACCAGTGCCCTGTAGGAATTCAACTACAAGGTGATCAATCCACAACGCAACCACACGGCATCGCTGGCATGGAGTATATTTTCCCTCCGCTGTGAGGTCCTTTTTTATACTTCCTTCTTAGGCGACGAGAAACAGTATTGTGAGAAAGTGTATCAAGTGAAATGACGAAATACAAGTAATCTATTCGCCAAAGGGTTTTCATGTATGATTCATAGGTGCATACATAATCAGTACGTGCAGTAAAGATATTATTTCAAGATAAATTTCCTGACGTTCAACTTCCTAATCGGACTGATAACTAAATTTCGCGAAACGGTAAGTGTCCTTGACAGGAAACATAGACAACCACGTGCAGTACTCACAGAAGCATGCTCTGAAAAGGTCTAGAAAACCAGTTCGACGTCTTTCTCAGTAAGTGGGAATTTCCTATGGTTCCGTTCAAACGGCTAGAAAGTTACTGAGCTACAGCCCTATAAAAGAACTGCAGCGCTACATTTTAAACTAGATGACCTTGCAGGAATGTTTCGGATTTGTGAATGGATTTTGAATAGGGTTCATGACGGAGAAATTGACTGTAACTTTCTTTTCAGACGAATCATGATTCCACCTAAGAGGATACGTTAATTCACAGCATAACCGTTATCAGAGTTCTGGAAAGCTTAAAGTAATACACGAGGCATCCCTGCATGATCAGAAAATAAGTGCCTGGTGTGCTATTAACGATGAGAGAATAAAAAACCTTACATTTTTTTCAGGAAACAAATAGCAGTAAGAGATATGTGGAAAGCATTTTAGGTATCTTTTTGGCCAATGAACCGAGAGAGAACGTGCTTTCGCGACCTTGCAGCAGGACACTGCGATGGCACATACAGGAAATTCCTGACTTGTTTCAGGACAGAGTTATCACCAACAACATAACTTTCCCCTTCCCCTGATTGTACCCTTGGCGATTTTTATCTCTGGGAGCAGTAAAAGAGAAAGTGTACAAATCAAATCCACACATCTTAGATGAATTAAAACTAACATTCGTCAAGAAACTGCTGTCATTTCTCGGAGGGAACTGTGAAATGAGCAATTTCCTAAGTAGGTCTCAAAATGAAACTTCCTGGCAGATTAAAACTGTGTGCCGGACCGAGACTCGAACACGGGACCTTTGCCATCCGCGGGCAAGTGCTCTATCAACTGAGCTATCCAAGCACGACTCACGCCACGTCCTCACAGCTTTACTTTTGCCAGTACCTCGTCTCCTACCCTCCCAACTTTACAGAAGCTTTCCTGCGAACCTTGCAGAACTAGCACTCCTGAAAGAAAGGATATTGCGGAGACATGGCTTAGCTACAGCCTGGCGTATGTTTCCAGAATGAGATTTCCACTCTGCAGCGGAGTGTGCGCAGATACGAAACTTCCTGGCAGATTAAAACTATGTGCCGGACCGAGACTCGAACACGGGACCTTTGCCTTTCGCCGGCAAGTGCTCTACCAACTGAGGCAAAGGACTCGAGTTCGAGTCTCGGTTCGGCACACAGTTTTAATCTGCCAGGAAGTTTCATATCAGCGATCACAAAATGCTTGAACAACGAAGGGAGATAGTTCCAGATTCTCCTTGCTGAATACATATGAGTAATTTAATTTTATTTTTAAGTTTTTTGTTACGTATGTTAGAAATAACTGACGCAACAAACCTTTATTATACTGCTTCCAAGGTTTTCGGGTGTACGCCGGATGCAATCGCCGAAGATCCACCTGTTGGTGTCGGAATGATTGTCGCCGAAATACCGTATAATGGACCTTCGACAATTGCATACGGCAGTTAACCTGAGAGCCTTGAAAGCATCATTTACGCCGGGAAAGCCTCAGATCGCTTAAATACCATATACTAACTGCCGACCTCGTGTCATCTGCGCCACGGGCACAACAGTCGGTCTTCCCCACTGGAACGCACGCTACGATAGCCGATGCTCTAACGACTGATCACCCTGTACTATCAAAAGACTACCAAATTCTAAGACAGGACTGGAGAACAACCACCTCAAACAACAACTACACTCTGTTTAATACGAAACAGCGTAAGGGTCTCAGGTTAAAAGACAAGAATACAGTTACAAAAACACCACCGGTTTGCACTCAAACAAATGGAATCTATTGTCTCCTGTAAGACTTTTCCAATTCCGCCTCTTTATTGACAAACACAACCTGCAGCTGGCTGATCTCTCCAAGCTCCGGTATGGAACCCATGCTCAGCTAGCAAAAGCTCACTCATTAAGTCAGTTACTCCTTTTCTCACAACAACCGGAAAACGACTTTAATAACCATTGAGAATCACTCACAGTCGACTCTACACACGCAACACCTTTACAACATCAGCTCATCCACAAGCAGTCGACGACCCTCGCCATACTCTCACGAGTGCTGTCTGCTGACTCTCATATCGCGATCTACCAAAACCGCTACGCGAAATTATTTTAACCTGAAGACGTTTTGACCTGTTAGCCAGCAATAAGTATGTACGCCATTCAATTAGCCGTTATCTGCCAACAATCATAGTATTTGCTTAGTTCGAATAACTTCACTGACTGCAATTTTTTGACATCAGCTTGATTAGGTATAGATTTACTAACCAATACTGGCATGTTGTTGTGGTCTTCAGTCCAAAGACTGATTTGCTGCAGCTGTCGATGCTATTCTATCCCGTGCAAGCCTTTGCATCTCCGAGTAACTACTGCAACCTACATCCTTCTAAATTTAGTTATTGTACTCATCCCTTGGTTTCCCTTTACGACTTTTACACGCCTCCCCCCTCCCCCGCTACTAAATTGGTGATCCCTTGATGTCTCAGAACGGGTCCTACCAACCGATCCCTTCTTCTAGTCAGGTTGTGCCACAAATTTCTCTTCTTCCCAGTTCTAGTCAGTACCTCTTCATCAGTTATGTGATCTATCCATATAATCTTCAGCACTCTTCTGTAGCACCGCATTTCAAAAGCTTCTATTCTTTTCGTGTCTGAACTGTATATTGTCCACGTTTCAGTTCCATACATGAATACATTCCGCACAGATACTTTCAGAAAAGACTTCCTGACAGTTAAAACTATACTCGATGTTAACAAATTTCTCTTCTACAGAAACGCTTTCCTTCCCATTGTCAATCTACATTTTATATCCTCTCTACTTTGGCCATCATTTGTTATTTTGCTGCCCATAGAGCAAAACTCATTTAGTACTTAAATGTCTCATTTCCTAATTCAGTTCCCTCAGCATTACCTGATTTAATTCGACGAGTCAAATTACCATCGTTTTGATGATGTTCATCTTATATCCCCCTTCCCACACAGTGTCCATTTCGTTCAACTGCTCTTCCAAGTGCTTTGTTGCTTGTCACGGAATTACAATGTCATCGGCGAATCTCAAACATTTTATCACTTCTCCCTGAACTTTAATTCCTACTCCAAATTTTTCTTTGGTTTCCATAACTGCTTCGTCAATATACGGATTGAATAACATCGGAGATAGGCTACTTTTGTGGACTGGCAAGACAGCCAATCCACGAGGACGGGAGGCCGAACGGCACGCGTTTAAACTCACGCAGGCTGGCGTGAGGTCTGGAACAGGTAAAGTAATTGAGACTAGCAAGTAAAGTACGTAGCTTCTTGAATACTTAACTTTAATCCATAATTAGTGAACATCGGTCTGAGGGTACATGCATCACAAGATAAATAGCAAATAATAATGGCGCCTTGCTAGGTCGTAGCAATTGACGTAGCTGAAGGCTGTGCTAACTATCGTCTCGGCAAATGAGGGCGTAATTTGTCAGTGAACCAACGCTAGCAAAGTCGGCTGTACAACTGGGGCGAGTGCTAGGACGTCTCTCTAGACCTGCCGTGTGGCGGCGCTCGGTCTGCAATCACTGACAGTGGCGACACGCGGGTCCGACGTATACTAACGGACCGCGGCCGATTTAAAAGCTACCACCTAGCAAGTGTGGTGTCTGGCGGTGACACCACAGCTACAACCCTGTATCACTCCCTTCTCAACCACTGCTTCCCTTTTGTGCCCCTCGACTCTTATAACTGCCACCTGATTTCTATAAAAACTCTAAATAACCGTTAGCTCCGTGTGTTGTACCTATGCCGTCTTTAGAGTTTGAAAGAGAGTATGCCATTCAACATTGTCAAAACCTCTCTCTAAGTCTACCTTTCTTTCCCAATCTGAGGTAATGCTCCGCCTCTAACGACCTACTGACCTCGTCATCAACAGAACTCTAGATTCTAATCTTCCGTTTCTTTCTCATTTTTTCAATTTTTGAATATAAATTTGCTTAAGATATAATAATATAATGTACTTGTAGTTGTTCCATAATCGAGTTTGAAGTAGAATTTACTTAACTACGTCCTGACTTTCAAGTAGCCTTTGTACTACAACGTTGCAGGTAATCAACAAGATACTTGGTTGCCTCAGATTCTGTTCTGCCCTGCTCCATTCACGCCATCGGAGGACGGCGACACAAAAGGAGCAACAGTAGCAACAAAGCAGTCGAGCACTTCCAAAGCTGGATGGGATGTTAATTAACAATGGTGACTACCCTAACGGACATATCCTCGCCTCAGGGCTGCTAACCGTCGTCTGCGGGTAGGCTAGTCACCGAACATTCGTCTTCCGGCTGCCGCTGGCCATAAACTCCAGGCATAGGGCCATAATGCGTAGAACGACGACAGGACATCCGACTCCTCCCCCCCCCCCCCCCCCCCGCCCCACACCCTTCCACCACCACTCCTCCTCCCATAGTTCTCGTCGATGCTGGATGCCAACGGAGAAGGAAGTCTTTAAGTCAGGCGCGTTGGTATTCATCCCGCCAGCGCTTTTAATGGAGCTGTCGCCCGCCACTTTGGCCATAAACGCGCTCCGACTGAGACGCCGCTCGGCTGTATTCGGAGCGAGATAATGAAGTCGCGACGACCTGCCGCTGAGGAGTTGCTAGCGCGACCATTTATTGTAACCGTGGCTCGTTACTGCAGAATAACAACCCGGCACCTGCCGCTGTCGGTCCCAGGCGGACAGAGAAATGACGCCCGGGAACAGCGCAAACGCAGTCAGAGCTTCAGAGGAGGAATTCTCTGTAGTCCTCAGATAAAGGAAAAATGTCAGTGGAAAGTTTAACCTAGTCTTTAGTCGCAGTGGAATGACATAGAACATATTTACGAAATGTCTTCAAAAATTTTGGGAATTTGTTTTGAAAATACTTTATTTGTTCGATTATACACTACTGGCCATTATAATTGCTACACAGAGAAGAAATGCAGAAGATAAACGGGTATTCATTGGACAAATATACTATACTACAACTGACATGTAATTACATTTTCATGCAATTTGGGTGAATAGATCCTGAGAAATCAGTACCCAGAACAACCACCTCTGGCCGTAATAACGGCCTTGATACGCCTGGGCATTGAGTCAAACAGAGCTTGGACGGCGTGTAGAGGTACAGCTGCCCATGCAGCTTCAGCACGATACCACAGTTCATCACGAGTAGTGACTGGCGTATTGTGACGAGCCAGTTGCTCGGCCACCATTCACCAGACGTTTTCAATTGGTGAGAGATCTGGAGAATATGCTGGCCAGGGCAGCAGTCGAACATTTTCTGTATCCAGATAGGCCCATACAAGACCTGCAACATGCGGTCGTGCATTATCCTGCTGAAATATAGGGTTTCGCTGGGATCGAATGAAGTGTAAAGCCACGGGTCGTAACACATCTGAAATGTAACGTCCACTGTTCAAAGTGCCGTCAATGCGAACAATAGGTGACCGAGACGTGTAACCAATGGCACACCATACCACCACGCCGGGTGAGACGCCAGAATGGGGATGACGAATACACGCTTCCAATGTGCGTTCACCGCGAGGTCGCCAAACACGGATGCGACCATCATGATGCTGTAAACAGAACCTGGATTCATCCGAAAAAAATTACGTTTTGCCATTCGTGAACCCAAGTTCGTCGTTGAGTACACTATCACAGGCGCTCCTGTCTGTGATGCAGCGTCAAGGGTGACCGCAGTCATGGTCTCCGAGCTGATAGTCCATGCTGCTGCAAACGTCGTCTAAACGTACGTGCAGATGGTTGCAGATCTGTTGACTCAGGGATCGAGACGTGGCTGCACGATCCGTTACAGCCATGCGGATAAGGTGCCTGTCATCTGGACTGCTAGTGATACGAGGCCGCTGGGATCCAGCACGGCGTTCCGTATTAACCTCCTGAATCCACCGATTCCATATTCTACTAACAGTCATTGGAACTCGACCAACGCGAGCAGCAATGTCGCGATACGATAAATCACAATCGCGATAGGCTACAATCCGACCATTACCAAAGTCGGAAACGTGATAGTACGCATTTCTCCTCCTTACATGAGGCATCAGAACAGCGTTTCACCAGGCAACGCCGGTCAACTGCTGTTTGTATATAAGAAATCGGTTGGAAACTTTACTCATGTCAGCACGTTGTAGGTGTCGCCATCGTCGCCAACCTTGTGTGAATGCTAGGAAAAGCTAATCATTTGCATATCACAGCATCTTCTTCCTGTCGGTTAAATTTCGCGTCTGTAGCACGTCATCTTCGTGGTGTAGCAATTTCAATGGGCAGTAGTGTAGGTGGTGTCCCATGCCTTTTGTCACCTCATTTTACATACTCCCTGAAGTGTGAGGGTATATCGCCTGTCTCATACATTATCTGATAAAAAGAATCTACATATCTGTTAGTGGATATCAACATAGGATGTGTCCTCACTCGTCTTTCATTGCGGATTTAACTTGTAATCTCCCCCTCATTCCTTCTTCCATCTATTATTCACGTTATAAAATGTCCAGTCCAAGTAATTAATAATAAGCAAAGTTTTTTATCAAGATTTGAGAGGAGCGAAGTTTACAATAAACTTTCGCGTTTATTTAGCTTGTCATTTTGAAATGCCTCCAGTTCTTGTCTAGAAGTCTGATTGTCAAAGATGAAAATCTAACATCAGTTTCTCACGATTGGTTTGAACTAAATAAATTGGAAGATTTTTGTTGCAGGATTTTTTACGTAAATATATTTTCCATTGATTTTGAAACATTTTAGTAAATCATACAGTATTTTGATTTTCCACATTAACAAAGCCGAAAGTACTTTGTTCGCACCTATTATACAAAAAAATGTCCTATCACGTCAGAGGCAAGCTTACTACTCTCACAATCGGCGGAAATTACCATATTCCAAAGGGTTTACAATTTTTGTTAACAAGTGGATTCCTATTAGTTTTTGTTACATTATTATTTTCGATTATTATATCACAAATGAATCCACATATAAACATTACAGGATTGCGTAATTAGTAACAGAAATTTAAGGTGTGCAAACAATTCGTAATTACAAATGTTTTTAAAAAAGTAATTACGATTGTACACTCAGAACAAGTACTTATCGATTATAACACCGGAATTGAAGTGTTTTATAAAGTAATTTGCTTTCATAAATGTTAGCTTGAAATATAACATAATGTGTACAATATCATGTGAAAGTTTTCAGATAAACAACTGAGATAATATTGACCTGTCGAAAATTCGAGAAATGATACTGGTATCGACAACTACTGTTGAGAAAAAGTAACGCTAGAGTAGGGTGTCCCGTTACAAAGTCTGCTGGGAACACTTACACAGGGCGCTAGATCTTAATCTTCCTTTCCTTTTTCTCTTTTCTACTTTTTGAATATGCATTTGTTTTAGATATAAGAAAAATAATGTACGTGTAGCTCTTCTGGAAACGAATTTAAAGTGGAATTTACTTAACTGCTTCCAACGTACTGAGGTCACTGCAGAAAAAAAAAAAAAAAAAAAAAAAAAAAAAAAAAAAAAAAAAAAAAAAAAAGGTTCAAATGGCTCCGAGCGCTATGGGACTTGGTGTCTTAGGTCATCAGTCCCCTAGAACTTAGAACTGCTTAAACCTGACTAACCTAATGGCATCACACACATCCATGCCATGGCAGGATTCGAACCTGCGACCGTAGCGGTCGCGCGGTTCCAGACTGTAGCGCCTAGAACCACTCGGCCACTCCGGCCGGCTCTAGTGTTGAGGAAAAGTAACGCTATGGGAGGGTGTCCAGTTACAAACTCTCCTGGGAACACTTCCACAGGGCGCTAGATCCTAATCTTCCTTTCCTTTTTCTATTTTTTACTTTTTGAATGTGTATTTGATTTGGATCTAAGAAAAGTAATGTACGTGTAGCATTTCTAGAAAAGAGTTTAAAGTCGAATTTACCTAACAAAGTAAGAGCCTACGGAATATCAGACCAGCTGTGTGGCTGGATTGAAGAGCTTTTAGCAAACAGAACACAGCATGTTGTTCTCAGTGGAGAGACGTCTACAGACGTTAAGGTAACCTCTGGCGTGCTACAGGGGAGTGTTATGGGACCATTGCTTTTCACAATATATATAAATGACCTAGTAGATAGTGTCGGATGTTCCATGCGGCTTTTCGCGAATGATGCTGTAGTAGACAGAGAAGTTGTAGCATTAGAAAATTGTAGCGAAATGCAGGAAGATCTGCAGCGGATAGGCACTTGGTGCAGGGAGTGGCAACTGACCCTTAACATAGACAAATGTAATGTATTGCGAATACATAGAAAGAAGGATCCTTTATTGTATGATTATATGATAGCGGAACAAACACTGGCAGCAGTTACTTCTGTTAAATATCTGGGAGTACGCGTGCGGAACGATTTGAAGTGGAATGATCATATAAAATTAATTGTTGGTGAGGGGGGTACCAGGTTGAGATTCATTGGAAGAGTCCTTAGAAAATGTAGTCCATCAACAAAGGAGGTGGCTTACAAAACACTCGTTCTACCTGTACTTGAGTATTGCTCATCAGTTTGGGATCCGTAACAGGTCGGGTTGACGGAGGAGATAGAGAAGATCCAAAGAAGAGCGGCGCGTTTCGTCACAGGGTTATTTGGTAAGCGTGATAGCGTTACGGAGATGTTTAGCAAAGTCAAGTGGCAGACTCTGCAGAAAATGGTTCAAATGGCTCTGAGCACTATGGTACTTAACATCTACGGTCATCAGTCGCCTATAACTGAGAACTACTTAAACCTAACTAACCTAAGGACCTCACACAACACCCAGTCATCACGAGGAAGAGAAAATCCCTGACCCCGCCGGGAATCGAACCCCGGAACCCGGGCGTCTGAAGCGAGAACGCTACCGCACAACCACGAGCTGCGGACAGACTCTGCAAGAAAGGCGCTCTGCATCGTGGTGTAGCTTCCTGTGCAGGTTTCGAGAGGGTGCCTTTCTGGATGAGGTATCGAATATATTGCTTCCCCCTACTTATACCTCCCGACGAGATCACGAATGTAAAGTTAGAGAGATTCGAGCGCGCACGGAGGCTTTCCGGCTGTCGTACTTCCCGTGAACCATACGCGACTGGAACAGGAAAGGGAGGTAATAACAGTGGCACGTATAGTGCCCTCCGCCACACACCGTTGGGTGGCTTGCGGAGTATAAATGTATATGTAGATGTAGAACTGCTTCCAACGTACTGAGGTCACTGCACATACGCCATCCGTGGCCAAATGCAAAAGCGCTACCTTGACTAGCATTTGCATTTATGTTCAAGTGCGGATTTCTCGCGATGTTTCCACGTATTTGTCCAACCCCTGCAAGGAGAATTTCGATATTTTGCTGTCCTCCCTGGAGCTGCAATTTCAATGGCCACGAGTGTTTAAGGGAATGGGAAAGCATAATTAGACAGGGGACGGGAGAAATGTGTGCTGCGGCGAGAGCCATTCGTGGCGTGCAGGGCGAGGCTGGGGCAGGGCAGGCGAGTGCTGTGATTGATGAACGCAGGCAGGCGCGTGCCATTCCGCGCAGCCAGACAGCAGACGGGCGCCCACATAGCGCTGCCACTTGCCGGCCGCAGCGGAGACAAAACGCCGGCGCGCCCGGGCTGTCACGCCGGGACAATGGGACTCCGCTGCCGGCACCGCATCTTGCATTCTTTTATTCGCAGCGCCGGGGACAAACACTCTCGTCCCGTCCCGGCTTCTGTTCTCCGCTCACCGGAGGCTGCGCTGGCCTGCCGAGTGCCTCCAGGGCGTCGGCGCGCCACTCGCTGCAATCTCCCGTCCGAGAGTCGCAGTCCTACTGCAGCTTTATTCTGTCACTGTCTACTCTGCCCCGCTCCTAGCTTTACTTCCTTTCACCGAGAATTATCACTGTACGGGTAAATCCTCTATTGTCCTCGAAATTTTCCCTGCGTTCACTCTGTATCTGTGGTGTGCGTACTGTAAGACCCTCGGTACACACACCATCAGATTATTTGACTTGTCGCTCTAACGAAGTAGGCGAGTGTCTGCAATATGTCTCGTGGTCTTGTCGTGGCGTGTTTATCTTCTCCCGTTAGATCAGACGATAGAAATGCCACTTGCACGCTTAGAGTAGCAGATTGACGATGACCAACTTTAAACAGAACTTGATTAATTTTCACACACATTTATTAAAATAATAACATTCATAAACCTTACTTAACTTGATTCTGGATGCTGTTTACAATTGAAAATCTGAAGTTCCTTTGGTCTTGGTACGTTAATCTTATTCTCACATATCTCTGATACTTGACAAAGTGTCTATACATTTCTCTTCATGGCTATGTACAGGAATATGATAATCTTATTAGGCGCAGACTGAGACTTGACTATAGACTGGTACAGATTAATGCAGACTGGTACAGACTGGTGCAGACAAATGCATACTAATGCAGACTGACTAACCGGAGGTCTGTACACTCGTTATAATACCTCGCGCGTTCAGGTATCCATGCGCGAGTGTGGTCCGCGAGGAGAAAAGGTTCTACGTTAGCAGCAATCTCATTGGCTGCGTTACATATTAATACGCGGATCGGCGGAGACAGCGTCATCTCGTAGTGCGGAGACGGACGAAGCTGTGCCTGCGCCGTTGTGCTTAGCGGGGCGCGCTGTAGTGGGAAAGTTGTGTATGCGCTGACTACGCGGAACTATGTACACAACAGTATCCTTATCAGCTTCACTTGTAATTTCGAAAATTAGATACTCGTAAATGTGAGCTTATTCTGATATTTCATTATCAACGAACATTTTTGTTTCTATGAGATCATTTATCTCAAAAACTGCAGTATCAGTTTTTTTTTTTTTTTCGTTTATAGAATGGCTAATCACATTAAGAGGAGTAGGACATCAAAACGGAGAGGCACCACAGGTCATTTTAATTTCCAATGCGTATACTTTTACAAATATATTCTTAAAACTTTGTCAGCATGACCAGGAAGGATTTAGGATTCAAACCCGTAACAGTGGTAGTTCAAAAACATAGCAAAATAATTTTTTTTTTACATGTGAAATTTCATAATTTTTTTCACTTACTATTGGCTGCATTTGTTGCTATAGGTACAGTTTTCTTCATAAGCAAGAGAGAGTCTTCGATGAATTTTGCGCAGCATACAAACGATACTTACAGGTGTATGAAACTCTAGGATTTATTTAATTTATGAGAAAATGGATGAGCTGTTGAATTTTAAACTTCATGTTCTGAAAAAATTCAAATTTTATAATTATTTATCTCAATTTTTACCACAGTTTTTAATAGATTTGGAAAATTCCAGAGTTTTGCACTAAGGTGTTTGTGTTTAACAGGCAGTGCAAAATTGATCGAAGAATCTCTCTTACTTACGAAGAAAAGTGTACCTATAGCAACAAATGCAGCCAATAGTAAGTGAAAAAATTATGACATTTCACATGTAAAAAAAATTATTTTCTTATATTTTTGAGCTTTTACTGCTACGAGTGTGAATCCTGAATCCTTCCTGGACATGCTGACAAAGTTTTATGAATGTATTTGTAAAAGTATACACAGTGGAATTTAAAGTGTCCTGTGGTGTCTCTCCTGCTCCAAGTCGGCCCGTTTGACGTCCTACCCCCCTTAACGTGACCAATTTCCAGAAGCCTGGATAAACAACATTCGCAGCAGACCACTGCGAGACCTGCCGGAGGAGAGTCAGAAGTTCTGGAAGGTACCGACTGGGATAAGGAGCCGACTCCAGTGGCGTGGCCTGATGCGGCAGGTTTCTGTGTAGAGAGAGGTGCGAAGAGTCCAATCGAGGTGTTCCCCAGGATTCTAGATTGGAATTAAGTCCAGGGAGTTTGGCGGCCAACGGAGAACGGTAATCTCATCCCGGTCCTCTTAGAAACACGAGAGTACACTGTGTAAGGTGGCTATAATTTCGCACCTTACAAGAACTCATCCACATACTTTTCCGTGATCTGCAAACACAATTAGGTATCATGTGATAGGATGTACATCGTATATATGAATATATAAAGTAGACTGACATTGTCACGTACGCCTTGTAAATAATTGCTAACGCTTATTGCATGAAAAGTGGCGGATTGTCTTCATTATCAGAATGGCGTAATGAATGATTGCCTATACTAGTAGAGGTTGGAACGCCAGTGGAGATGAAACGACAGGCAGAACTCAAACTCTGGGTGGAAGGCCCGCACAGATGTTGGTCCTGCTTAAACACAGGAAGTAGTTAGACGGACGTCATGGCACCTGCGCTCTGGAGCGAAATAGGGTGACGGCCGATCTCTATTGTAGTAGGGCGGGAAAGGTCTTGGACGCAGGTGAGAGGAACGGCGAAGCGGCACCTCAGAAACCACGTAGGCAGGGTTATTTCCAAAGATTTTTACTCAGAAGCCTACCATATAATACCATAGGTATTTCCTCGCAAATTTCGGGCGCTGGACAACAAAAGACTGAAATATGGTTGCTCGGCGTTTGGAAGAATCTGCAGAGAAGGAGAATATTCCGTGGTTTCCGGAATATGATCCTTTTTCGGAGTTATTAGGCTGGGGAGCCGAGCCTTGCTGGGAGGCCAGCGGTGGAAAGACGAGGTCTTCCATGTGAGCGCCCGTGTGTGACAGTCGCTCGGTATCAGCTTTGTTGGTATAGACGGACTTGCTGTCTTTGCTCTCAGGAGAGTTTATAGTTAGAACAGTTAGGAACTGTACTGTTGCGAACCTATACGATTCTGGACTTCACCTCCGGGCTGGAAGTCGTCGTTGAGTACGCGGCGTTCAGTAATTGAGAGCACTTCCTCCGTCTACTCTTACGTTTGGACGTTATCTGAACTCCGTCATTGTGGCTGGGAGTTCGTGTTTCTCGTCTGTAGAACACAGTGAGGAGAAGACAGTATTATAGTATATTACTCAGAGGACCGCCTTCTGCCGTCCTAGTGTTTGAAAGAGTTTATTTGTGGCTGGAGTTCTTCCATTGTCGCAGACGAGTACGAGAACCATCACTTCGACGCACCGGACCCAGAACATACGGTGATATCGCAGATTGCTTCGGTTTATTAGGGCTCTAACAGCTAAACAGCTGTGTTCACGTTAGTTTATTTCCACTGAGGTTCCTCACCATCGTAGAACGTATTTGAAAGTAGTGTCTTCTAGTGTTTGGTACGTAGATGATGTCAGTCATTTCTAGTTACTGATATTAGATCGCGCAGTCATAGTAAGGGGCAGAGTTGGGCAATTGATTAGTAATTTTACTTAGTAAATGTAAACTTTATATTACTAAGATTTTCTTTTCATCTATAATAAGTATATAAGCAGGAACAACGTTTATCACTTAGTAGGATTAGTTGCCTTCATCACTCATTTATGTTTAGACTGTAATTTATAGAATTAAGAGATTCTAAGGTTTGTTTCAGGGGGTTGTCAGACAGGGCCAAATCTTCTTTTTAGCGTTTATTATTTTCCGTTGTGCACATTGATTTTACACCCGCCTGCTCCAAAGGGTGGAATACACAAACGTTCATCTTGCCTCGCGACTGATACACCTGGCACAGGTACTGCCAATTCCACATGGCATTGCTGATAGCTTAATGACGGCCTTAGGATACTATGTCAGCCAAGGGATGTTGTTTAAGGTCAAATACGAGACTTTAACTCTTCCACAAAATTGAGGAGGACTTAACCTCACGAATGTACGGAACAAGGCTCTAGCTGTATACCTGCGAGCGACGCTACAGACCTGGAACCAACGGAAACAAGCAAACACATCGGCGATCCTGGCCGTGCTTCTTCCCACGTTCTTTGAAGCGACGGTGGCGGTGGGCACAATATCGCCTTCTTTTTCTCACGTCGCGCGACCCTTTGTTGATTTTACACTCCTGGAAATTGAAATAAGAACACCGTGAATTCACTGTCCCAGGAAGGGGAAACTTTATTGACACATTCCTGGGGTCCGATACATCACATGATCACACTGACAGAACCACAGGCACATAGACACAGGCAACAGAGCATGCACAATGTCGGCATTAGTACAGTGTATATCCACCTTTCGCAGCAATGCAGGCTGCTGTTCTCCCATGGAGACGATCGTAGAGATGCTGGATGTAGTCCTGTGGAACGGTTTGCCATGCCATTTCCACCTGGCGCCTCAGTTGGACCAGCGTTCGTGCTGGACGTGCGGACCGCGTGAGACGACGCTTCATCCAGTCCCAAACGTGCTCAATGGGGGACAGATCCGGAGATCTTGCTGGCCAGGGTAGTTGACTTACACCTTCTAGAGCACGTTGAGTGGCACGGGATACATGTGGACGTGCATTGTCCTGTTGGAACAGCAAGTTCCCTTGCCGGTCTAGGAATGGTAGAACGATGGTTTCGATGACGGTTTGGATGAACCGTGCACTATTCAGTGTCCCCTCGACGATCACCAGTGGTGTACGGCCAGTGTAGGAGATCGCTCCCCACACCATGATGCCGGGTGTTGGCCCTGTGTGCCTCGGTCGTATGCAGTCCTGATTGTGGCGCTCACCTGCACGGCGCCAAACACGCATACGACCATCATTGGCACCAAGGCAGAAGCGACTCTCATCGCTGAAGACGACACGTCTCCATTCGTCCCTCCATTCACGCCTGTCGCGACACCACTGGAGGCGGGCTGCACGATGTTGGGGCGTGAGCGGAAGACGGCCTAACGGTGTGCGGGACCGTAGCCCAGCTTCATGGAGACGGTTGCGAATGGTCCTCGCCGATACCCCAGGAGCAGCAGTGTCCCTAATTTGCTGGGAAGTGGCGGTGCGGTCCCCTACGGCACTGCGTAGGATCCTACGGTCTTGGCGTGCATCCGTGCGTCGCTGCGGTCCGGTGCCAGGTCGACGGGCACGTGCACCTTCCGCCGACCACTGGCGACAACATCGATGCACTGTGGAGACCTCACGCCCCACGTGTTGAGCAATTCGGCGGTACGTCCACCCGGCCTCCCGCATGCCCACTATACGCCCTCGCACAAAGTCCGTCAACTGCACATACGGTTCACGTCCACGCTGTCGCGGCATGCTACCAGTGTTAAAGACTGCGATGGAGCTCCGTATGCCACGGCAAACTGGCTGACACTGACGGCGGCGGTGCACAAATGCTGCGCAGCTAGCGCCATTCGACGGCCAACACCGCGGTTCCTGGTGTGTCCGCTGTGCCGTGCATGTGATCATTGCTTGTACAGCCCTCTCGCAGTGTCCGGAGCAAGTATGGTGGGTCTGACACACCGGTGTCAATGTGTTCTTTTTTCCATTTCCAGGAGTGTAGTTATGTTCAGTCGCAGATGCCTTCTACAAGGATCCCCACTACCCGTGAGATGTATCGATACTTGGCAGCAATGGTGTCGAGCTCAAATACCCAACGAGGGATTGGCGACAGATCTGGTGAGCTGTCAATACGCCTCTCCTCGCCACTGCAGCGAGTATAAATTAATCAACCACAAGACAGTCATCCACCGAAGATTGTACGACATTCACGTGGTAGCTTCCCCGCTCTTCCTTTTATACGGCATGCAAGACACTGACGAACATCCTCTGCAGTGTGGTGAGGCAAAGGATGTTTGGCGGCTGATGCAGCGCATCATGGACCTCCTCCGACGCACCGACGACTCCACGATCACGACGGACGCTTTATTTTTCCCCAACGCTGTCTTATTCCCCTCACAGAAAACGTCGGCAATCCGCTGCATTGGAGGACAAGCACCGCACTACGTGTTCTTGGGGCCGTGATAACAGGCATGGGCCGGCCGCTGTGGCCGAGCGGCTTAGGCGCTTCAGTCTGGAACCGCGCTGCTGCTACGGTCGCAGGTTCGTATCCTGCCTCGGGCATGGATCTGTGTGATGTCCTAAGGTTCTTTAGGTTTAAGTAGTTGTAAGTCTAGGGGACTGATGACCTCATATATTGAGTCCCATAGTGCTTAGAGCCATTTGAGCCGTATCAGGTATGGACTACTGGCATTATACACTAGAACAACACGAAATCATCCGACGTCACTCTAAACACACAACGCATTTTGCGAACTTTCTAGTCAGCAGTCAGCTTGTTTCATAATCCCCGAAGGGGTGGGGAGTCACATGTTGACGTAGTGTCGCGGGCTAGGATATTACCCCCAGTGTAGGGACGAGGATATCACTTCTGATCTATATTTCTTTCATTTCTTTTACATATGTGATTATTTTTTTCCTGTAACACTACAATTGAATAAAAAATAACAAAAAAGAATTAAATAAATGTACAATGTTTCCTTCCCACTGCCTCTCCCTTATCCAGTCAGGAGACGGAGGCACCGTGGCCAGGCCTCCAAGCACGACCCATGCCCCCTGATCTATAACTATATAAACAATATCGTAAAAAAATACGGTTAAGGCGACTGTTGGTGTAAAGTGGAAAATTTGGGTTCGAGTTCCGGTTCAGCAAAAATTTTTATTTTTCCAGTAAATTGTACGGTTGTGGTGGTACCGTAGCCGTAGTCTGTGAAAACATTTCGTGAGTATGATGTTAGTTGCACTGCAATTTTGCGTTTGAGAGACATCCTGAAGGAGAAAATATTGGACGGCACGGGATGTCTGAGTACGTCACGCAGTGTCGTGCGTGTCTTTTTAGGTCGTATCACGGACGGCTGTGTAACTGGGGCAAAAGTTAAGACGCCTCGTCCAAAGGGCTCGTAAGTTTGCTGTTTTTTTTTTTATAGAAAGCTTAGGGATGGAAAAAGGGCGGAGGGTGGAAGAGGAGGGATAGTGGACGCAGTGCATGGCCCTCGCCTGTAAACCTCTTCCAAGCCGATACGGTTTTACTAGAATCATAGCGCGTGATGGAAGCTATCCTACTACCTGAACTCTTGGCGTGAAGTTTTGGGGAGCGCACATGGAACAGTGCAGTGCGACAGGAAGGCTCTGTACCGAGATTCTTTAAACAACGTTGAACCACTAAGCCCGTCAACCCTAAATTCCTAAAGAGTCGGAACTCCCATGTATAAAGGAGCTTTGAACGTCTGATTCCTTAATGAAAGAGTTAATTTGTTAAATATTTGACGTTATGCATGTAAAATCGTTATGACTCAAGACGCCATACCCGATTATGTTGGTTTTATTAAGTTCGGATTATTCCGCCAAAACAGACTAGTGAAGAGTAAGGACCAAAACCGGTAATAAATTAAAACGTCATGCTTGATGCTTCAGTCTTACCGCATGAACAATGACCACTTACAAGGGAACCTCCCCATCGCACCCCCCTCAGATTTAGTTATAAGTTGGCACAGGGATAGGCCTTGAAAAACTGAACACGGATCAATCGAGAAAACAGGAAGAAGTTGTGTGGAACTATGAAAAAAATAAGCAAAATATACAAACTGAGTAGTCCATGCGCGAGGTAGGCAACATCAAGGAGAGTGATAGCTTACGAACGCCGTGGTCCCGTGGTTAGCGTGAGCAGCTATGGAACGACAGGTCCTTGGTTCAAATCTTCTATCAGGTGAAAATTTTAATTTTTATTTTCAGATAATTATCAAAGTTCAGGCACTCACACATAATCAACTTCGCTCTCCAAAATTCCAGGACATGTTCAGATTTGCTTAGACATATACAGAATTTGACGGTCTACGCACGGAAACATTTGAAAACGTAAAAAAACATATGTTTTGACAGAGCACAGGGAAAACTGTGCGACCCTGAAACTGTTGCATTCATTTGATGCAGTTTATGTGACAAACTCTTATGTTTTCATCACTTTTTTGGGAGTGATTATCACATCCACAAGAAAACCTAAATCGGGCAAGGTAGAAGAATCTTTTTACTCATCCGCCAAGTGAGCAAGTTAGGTGGGTCGACAACATATTCCTGTCATGTGACACACATGCCGCCACCAGTGTCGTAAAGAATATATCAGACGTGTTTTCCTGTGGAGGAATCGGTTGATCTACGACCTTGCGATCAAATGTTTTCGGTTCCTATTGGAGAGGCACGTCCTTTGGTCTACTAATCGCACGGTTTTGCGGTGCGGTCGCAAAACACAAACACTAAACTTATTACAGTGAACAGAGACGTCAATGAATGAATGGACAGATCGTAACTCTGCGAAAATAAAGAAAGTAAAATTTTCGCTCGAGGGAGGACTTTCGCAGTTGTTCACTCTAACCACGAGACCACGGCGCTCATCAGCTATCATTGTCCTTTATGTTGCATATCTTGCACATGGACTACTCAGTTTATATATTTTGTTTATTTTTTCATAGTTCCACACAACTTCTTCCTGTTTTCTGGATTGATCTGTGTTCAGTTTTTCAAGGCGTATCCACTGTGTCAATTTATAACTAAATCTGAGGGGGATGCGATGTGGAGGTTCCCTTGTTAGTAAGCGACAAACCGTTTTTTGTTTTGTTTTTTACTATTTTGTGATACTGTAAGACATAAAATCTTTAGGAAAGGTATGAAATTACGTTTAAAAATTTTTGGGAGTCGCTAAGTGCACTCATCATCACACATAAGATAATATAGGCTGTGTAATTTGTGCTCAGTTAAAAAAATAATAATAATTTTTCGCTCATCTCAATGTTTATGATGTCATATCTCCTGAACTGCGTGTCGTACAATGATATAATTTTAGAGGTATATTCAGTGGATACCATTTGCAAAACATGTCGCGAATGAGGTTAATATTAAAGAAGTAATAAATTAAAACATAATGTCTGATGCCAAAGTTTTACTGCATCAACAACGAAGATATTGCAATCGATATTTTGTGGAGAGTGTCAGCGATAAAAGTTTCGCAAATATTTGAAATTATGTGTAAGGTTTTTTGGATGCCGCTATCTGCTTTCGTTCTCAAATACCAAATGGTTGTAGTCTGGGTATAGTCCACACCGTGAGTTACGATGCCTCCAAACGAATAGAAAGTTTCTAAGTTTAACACTTGACTTACTGAGTGAAATAATCAACGACTAGATGATGACACTACTTAAAATTTTTACATTCGGTTAACAGTCGTATGAAATACTGACAAAGACGTTTTTGCTGTCCGTAGAAACTGTTAGATATGCAAACTCAATCAGATGCTGTGTGCTTGGTATAGACCTTTAGTGTTACAGATGAAGCGAAGTCGAGGAAGAGAAACTTATGGGATGACACTGACAGAGCACTGTTACATATTTATTAATTAGCGGCTCTTAATATTGGATCTAGAAACTGTTAACTACCGTAATGTCAACAGCATGAACACGACACATTATGGACATCAGCTGAAACGAAAAATTGCTGTAACCAGTTACAGTTTATTATTATTTCCAATACTTATTTCGATGGATTGTGCCCCTGTCACCACGGGCATTTATGTCATTAATACAGCAGGTACGTATTGTATGTAAGGCCTTCGAGTAACCGGTGGCACAGTCATTCAGTAGCCATATGCGCCTTTTATCTTCGTGTTTACATCACATATACTTGGTAAGGTAATTTGAAGTTTAAATTGACATTCACAACGGTCTCGCTCAAGCCAAACCCAAACCAATAGCATTTAAAATTATGGACATTTTATGTGTTAGTGTACAAAGACAGTGATCCAAGGAGTTTACAGTACTTGCGAGATGACAGAATTCGTCAATCCCCTCTCCCCCCTCCCCCCCACTGTGTCAACAGTTCCTTGCCTAATTTAACTATGTCCAGTAGCATGGATCAGTAACTCACTTGTCTTTTTGTTTATGTGCGTATTACAGCGGTTAATTGGCCGACGCCATGAAGTACTCAGCTCTATTGTTGTTCACTTACGGTGATTACTCATGTGTCGTCCCAGCTGATACTCTGTGCGTAACAAAGAAACTGCAGGTTTGCGTTCCCATTTACTTCCTTGAATGTCTCTCCTGGACAACAATTAAGTATCAGTTGTGACAACAGCAACCTTGTCTTATACATTTCCTAACTTATGACTCATACCAATTCAGCAGTGATGAAAACTAAAAATCTGCTTTAAAAAAAGGAAGAATAAATTAAGCTTCTATCCCTGCAGACAATACCAGCCTATAAATGGGAATCATTTTATTCCATACCTCTTTATGAAACGTGGTTACATTATATGAAATTATCTTTCTTGCCCTAAAATAGTACTTCCTAATGAGGTTAACTTATTGATACAAAATTTATATACGTCTGGCACGAAATTACGTAGCAAAAATAAATTTTTATCGTTATCTTGTAACTGGATCTTCTCTTCGTCCATGCTACTTTGTTAGAAGTTTCCACGTTGGTATTAACATTACTGTCAGATTACTTCTGCGAATTACGCGTAAATTGTATTTCCGCTTATTCTGTCTACAAACTGAGAGCCAGTTGACCCGTTTCTCTGAATTATTTGGAGTAATGCGTCTGTTAACGAAACTAGTTTCGAAAACTGTGTACGGTATAACACGAGGTTGCAGGTGTATTATTTCTAGCTGCCACTGCATCTTCACCGTTTAAAAATATTGGAAAAATAGGACAGGAGAAAATAGGGTGACGGCATGTGCCTTTCAAGCGCAAGAGAACAGGTTGAAATCAGCAATCTGTTATTACGACTGCATGACGGAAGTAAGAAGGATAAGGCCACAGACACGGATTCGGCTCATATATGACGGGTCGCTTTTGCACAATATAAAATGAAAGACGTTAAGGCATTTTAGCTCAATACCACCCGTTTTTGAGAAAACTACCACAAAGTTCATGAAGAGTGATCGGTTCAAAATTAACGTGATTGATATGTAATTGAAACCTGAGCGTTCTTCGTCACCATATACGGGGTTCTACAACACACAAATCTAGGAAGGAAATCTTTAGGACTACTGTTTATATACCCACAAGGTACACACTGTTAAACGAAAGCGCCGCTGTCGTAGCGACCAAGGCATTCCAGAAAACTCGTGTCCGATTGCTAGATGCATCTTGATATATTTTTTTAATTTGTATTTTTTTCTGTAGCGAAACTGGTAGGAATAGGGGGCTTAATAAGGTAGGGAATCAATAGGAATAATAGCTAGGAAAGCAAACAAATTTCTCAAACGACTTGGATTAGTAAGGAATTAAAATTGCAGTGCGCTTCTGAATCCTGTGGGAATTGCACAATAGTGCAGATGCAATAACGATTCAACGTATGACTTTTGGCACAGATTTCTCAGATTATTTTATCTTATGCGTGGTATGCGTCAAAATTAATCCCTGAAAAAATACAAGGGGTGTTCAGAAAGTAAGTTCCGATCGGTTACGAAATCGAAACTACTGTGATAATCCGATGAAGTTTTGTACAGATGTGTTGGGCCGTGTCTCTAGCATGCCGACAATCGTGGCAAGTTGCTCTTTTCAGTTCTGAGCGCACAGTGATTACATAAAGATGCCTCGAAAATAGCGTTCCCAGCCAAGTACCGTATGACGGCGTGGTGAGAGATTTCGCCTGATTTGTGCAGCGCACATAACATAACTGTCATACGTTTCGTTCATCATGACAGTTCTCGGTCACACTCTGCAGGGGCAATGTACCTGCTCCAATAGAGTTTTCGATGGGAAGTGGTTGATCACCCACAACACGGCACGTAAATGTCTCGTCCTGAATTTCATCTCTGCTCACATGAACCGCTGGATATGAAGACAACATTTTGGAACAGAAAAATAGTTATTAACGGGCGTAGTGAGTTCGTGGAAAGCGCTGACAGCGGCCTTCTATGACGAGGGCATTGGAAAGTTGGTACAACGCTACGACAAATGTCTACATCAGAGCGGCAAGTAAAAAGATTTTGATTTTGACAGTGGTTTACATTTCGCGACTTTTCGGAACTTATTTTCCGAATAGCCCTCGTATATTTTTAAATGTAAAACGAAACTGTTTTCCACCAAATCTTCATAAGGTACTTGGGTGAAGAGGGTACTCACTTGATGTTCTCGGTGGTGCGAGTAAATGTGCTTCGAATGTTTATATTACACGTGGCATCTAGGTACACTGAAGAGCCAAATGAACTGGTACATCCGCGCGACCGCTACGGTGGTGGGTTCGAATCCTGCCTCGGGCATGGATGTGTGTCATGTTCTTAGGTTAGTTAGGTTTAAGTAGTTATAAGTCCTAGGGGACTGATGACCTCAGATGTTAAGTCCCATAGTGCTCAGAGCCAACTGGTACATATACCTAATATCGTGTAGGGCCCCCGTGAGCACACAGAAGTCCCACAACAAGACGTGGCATGGACTCGACTAATGTCTGAAGTATGTCTGGAGGGAACTGACACCATGAATCCTGCAGGTCTGTCCATCGATTCGTAAGAGCACGAGGAGAAATCTCTCTTCTGAACAACATTCTGCAAGGCGTCCCAGATATGCTCAATAATAATCATGACCGAGGACTTTGGTAGCCAGTGGAAATGGTTAAACTCAAAATAGTGTTCCTGGGGCCACTCTGCAACAATTCTGGACTTGTGGGGTGTCGCATTCTCCTGCTGGAATTGCCCAAGTCCGTCGAAATGCACAACGGACATGAATGGATGAAAGTGATCAGACAGGATGTATACGTACGTGTCACCTGTCAGAGTTGTATCTAGACCTATCAGGGGTCACATATCGCTCCAACTGCAGACGTCCCACACCATAAAGAGCCACACCATTACAATGCCTCCACCAGCTTAAACATTCCCTTGCTGACATGCAGCGTCCATATACCTGTACACGTCCATCCGCTCGATACAATTTGAAACCAGGCTCTTCCAACTAGGCAAAATGATTCTAGTTATCAAAAGTCCAGGCGAGGCGTAAAACTTTGTGTTGTGCAGTTATCAAGGGCACACGAGTGGGACCTTGGCTCCGAAAGCCCCTATCGATGATGTTCCGTTGAATGGTTCGCACGCTGACACTTGTTGTTGGCCCAGCACTGAAATCTGCAGCAATTTGCGGAAAGGTTGCACGTCTATCAAGCTGAACGTTGGTCCCGTTCTTGCCACAGGATCTTTCTCCGCCGCAGCGATGTCGGAGATCTATTGTTTACCGGATTCTTGATATTCACGGTACACTCGTGAAATGGCCGTACGGGACAATTCCCACTTCATCGCTGCCTCGTAGATGCTGTGTCCCGTCGCTCGTGCGCCGACTATAACACCACGTTCAAACTCACATAAATCTTGATCATCTGCCATAGTAGCAACAGTAACCGATCTAACAACTGTTCCATACGCTTGTGGTCCTATATCGGCCATGCCGAACGCTGTGCCGTATTCTGCCTGTTTACATATCTTTGTATTTGAATATGCATGCCTGTACCAGTTTCTTTGGCTCTTCAGTGTAGTTATTCGAAGGAAAATGATGTCTTGTAAAAGAGTGTGTGAAAGAGCCAGTACAAAGGCGACCAGGATTAAAATTTTAATTCTTTACTAAAACACCATGTTAGAGAAGTTTATTTCCTGCCTTGTTATTACTCCTTATTGATTTAATTACCTTATTAAATCTCTTATTCCTACCAATTTCTATACGTAGGAAATACAGATTAAAGAAAAAGACTGCAGAATGGATATGGGACTTGGAACACAGGTTTTCCGCTCTCTAGACAGATGTCTCTGTCGCTTTCATTTAACAGCGTTTACCTGATGTGTGTATAAGCAGCAGTCGTAGCACTTTATTTTCTCGATTGCTAGGAAAATATACGTTTTAGGACCCCAATTGTGATAAAAAATGCTCAGTTTTGCAATTATCTGTGGCTCCTGTCGATTGTACGTCATGAACTTCAGAAGCGGTTTTCTCAAAAACGGCTCGTAATTTACTCAAAATGTCTTAATAGACTTTCGATTTTGGTTATACACAAGCGATATGCTAAATACTAATCGAATATTTTGGCCTCTCTGTGACCTTCATCAAGTAAGCGCAATTCAGAATCAATTTCTCTGACACGGCTAGGAACGTACGATAAAGGAATACCGAAACAGGTACTGCAGCAGCTGAAAGAGGCTAGTTAACTTGCGTATCGCTAACCTTAAAAGATGCGTGGAGTTTTGATTGCAAGCCTACGAAGCCTGCGGCAAGATAAATTGTTCCTGAGTAACACCGCTTAGTAAACAAGGCCGTTTATACGTAAAGTTTGTGTTGTTGCTGAAATACGCGGCGTTTAACGAGAATGAAGTATGTTTTCGCCTAATGGTCCAAAGCAGTGGCTGCACGGAGCGCAAATGGCCATTACACAGCGGGCTGCTTGCGAATATAATTTTTCGGGCCGTTGCGAAACGACATGTCGACAGACTTCCACCCCCACGCAATATTGTACGCCTATTACGGCCAATGGGCAGTTCCCGGTGAAATACGGATTAAGAACCTTTCGCTACATTTGACCTTCATCGTTAGTATTAAACACCGGACTATAACGACACTAAAACTGGGTATTTTTGTAAGAGAATTCCCTCGCGAGGAATGGAATGTGTAGCCGCCATGTTAACGCTTGCTATCCTTGTCGAAGAAAGAGCTGGAGCTGAACGCACACAGTTCGAGTCTGTAAGTACGTGCGTGGAACGTAGTACTTGTAAATCTGTCCTCTTACACAGTGGACGATATGGCACCATTCTCTGGAAAATGATTCGTTTACAAGACGGTCTTAGTGTTTCTCTAAAGCAACAACAAGTCAACACTATTTTTCGTTTTTTTCCTATTTCCCATCTCGGAACACGCTATTTCAACCGCACTTTTCCTTTTCCTTGGATCTGGGATTTACCAGTAACACTGTACTCGAGAATGCCGGAGAAATGCGAACACGGAGATATGTGGATAGCTTAATTTGCTGCAGATTTTCTGACATAGCCTTGGCAAGTAATTTGATCTCCATCTCTTGGGACAACGTAAGGCCCTTCTCGACGTGGCTGTGTCCACAGATATCCGCTTTTAAGTAACGACCATTGCATAAGGGCCTCCATTCGTTCAAAATTCATTAACAAACTAGCGGACCTGGCAATGCATCGCCAGTCCTTAATGTCTGTGGGAATCGGATATACTCCTTATCGCGTCCTTCCCCCCCCCCCCCCTTTCCCCCTTTCTCTCTCTCCCTCTCTCTCTCTCTCTCTCTCTCTCTCTGTCCATTTCCTCCACCTCCCCCACCTGCCTCTACCTCCTCCCGCCCTCCTTTCTCTGTCCATCTCCTCCTTCACCCTCTCCACAAAAATGTTCAAATGTATGTGAATTGCCAAGGGAGCAACTGCTGAAGTCATCCGTCCCTGGACTTATACACCACTTAAACTAACTTATGCTAAGAACAACACAGACACCCATTCCCGAGGGGGGACACGAACCTCCGGCGGGAGAGACTGCGGAATCCGTGTCATGGTGCCTCAAACCTCAACCTCAAACCACGCGACCACTCCGCGCGGCCCCCCTCTCCACGTCCATTTACTACCCCTTCCTCCCTCCCCCCTCTCCAAGCCTCTCTGTCAATATCCTCTTCCCCCCTCGCTCTTACCTTGAGCCTTGTTTATTGTTATCGTCGACAAAACCTTGGTTGGGAATTGAATTCGCTTAATATGAACCGGTAATTCAGTTGGGATCACTGGAATACGATGTATAAAAGACCTCTCCAACTGCCGGATCCGTGATCATACTAGCTTCAATGACAGTATTTCGCATTGTTTTAATTTGCGAATGGGTTGAATTACAATGTTTCGGAATATTCAGATTCTGTCGTAGCATCCTAATCATAAACAGATAAGCTATAAATACAACGTTTCTCTTTTCCGTCAAAATCGACTGCGAGGAGCAAAACAAAAAAGCACACAGTTGTGTATACAATTTTCGTTTAAAAATGAGGAGAAAGATTATATACGAGTGACACAAATTGTCTGACTGTTTAAATGCACTGCTATCGTAGTTAAGAATGACCACGAGAAAGAAAACGAAACCGGAGCTGTCAAGAAGCGTGCTGTCCAGCAAGAGCAATGTTTAGTATTGTAGGTAGTGGTGTTACGTTCAACATAAGGCGCTCCATAGGTATATAAAAATATGTTCGTACCCGAATGCAACGTTGTGTCAGAACTTCAAAGCAATCGGTGAAGAACATTAGGAGATATAAGATTTTAACAAACGAAAATTTAAATATTTATTTACGTACATCGGTGTCGTAAAGTAACATAAGGCCGGGAGAGCGGTGTGCTGACCACATACCCTCCCCCCCCCCCCCCCCGCCCCCCAATGACTCCTGTGGGCTGAGGGGCTGAGGATGACACGACGGCCGGTCGGTACCATTGGGCCTTCATGTCCTGTTGGGGCGGAGTTTAGTTTTTTATAGATGCTATGTTGTAATTCCTTCAATATTTTCTAGTCACCATCACACCAAAAGAAGATTAGAGTGTCACGTCTCGTCGGCAGCACGGTGGTTAGAGGCGAACACAAGCTCGGATTAAGAAAGGATGCGGGATGAAATTGGCCGTGCGCTTTTCAAATGGACCATCCCAGTATTTCCCTGGAGCTTGTTACGGAAATCACGGAAATACTAGTCGAGTGTGCTAACCATTCCGGCTCGGTCACACACACACACACACACACACACACACACACACACACACACACACGCCATCAATAGTTGTGGAAATGCGATTTCAAGAAGGAAACAAGTCGAAGAAAGATTAAGCATTTGCTGCTAATTAATTTTGGTAGTAAAAAAGAAAAGGAAATAAAACGTATGTTAATGGATTGAGGAAAAAACGACGTACTCCATAAGAATTGGCTCACTTAAATCCGATATCTTATCTTTGGCTTATGAAAAAATACTAGCGATGCTGTAGACAGAACAGAGAAAGAAAATACAGTAATTTTAGAGGAAATTATAGTTGAATAAAGTTCAGGAGTAGCTGAAGTTTCAGACGACAGGAAGCTCATTTGAGTGATATTTAGTGTGGTAATATCGTGAAACGCCAGCAAGTGTAACTGCCGAGAGGACTTGCAAACCGGTAGTATCTGTCGTGCAATAACGTTTTTAGACAAAAGCAGGCGAAGAAATTTTTTGTTTTTTGTGATTAGTGTGGCAAAATATATACAAATTTAGATATTTACCAGCATGTAACTAAGTATTGCTACAGCTCTATGGCCAGATTCCTTAATCATTTCTCATAATTTCGTGAAATTGACGTTTATTTTACAAACTACCGGTTCTTGTGTAAACGTTCGGAGTAGAAGCAGTTTCCTGTAGCTGCAATTCGGAATAGTGCTGTGATTTAACTCGAGAAACTAAATCTGTGTTCCCATATTTAATTTAAAAGCAGTGACCCAGATAATCGTTTACAAACCACACTCCAAAGCGCTGAACATAATTATTCTTGCAAAAATGTTTGCTACCTAAGAATTTTGTATTAAAATACTATTCATATAATTCGATCTGAGGAACTAGGTTTTTCTTTTATTTTAAATGTGTGGTACAAAGACATGCATGAATGCAGGTACTGATATTTCAGGCATATTCTGAGACCAAGTAACGTTTTCTGGCTGATTATAGACCAGAAAGCATGGACTGTTATCTCATCAATCTGCCTTTTTCATATTTTACACCAGCATGTCCTGCCCCTGCTTCGGATGCAAAGTAAGCACAGGATTTTATCTTTAGACCAGCGCGACTTTCACACAGATTTTTAGGAACCTGTAAGGGTTGTAAACTACCGGCGAAGAGGCAGAGAAGGGGGAACAGGGTATTTATGCCTTCGGACCAGGTACATCCTTCCTTGAATCGGTTATGTCCGCAAATCTCCGATGTTCGCGTGTCTTCGGACGCAGTATTCCCCTCATCCGTTACCTATGCTGTGCCTCCCTCGATTCATTCCATACTTTGCCAGCTTTAATTTCGGCTTTTTTGGAAACTAACGTGTCCTCTGAGTTTCTTCTTGGGCGGAACGCTTTTTTATATATGCACCAGAGTTATCCCATTACACGCACGTCTTTTTCTACTTATTATTGAGAACATAGAAGAAGTTCCGATAGCTCATACGAGCAATGTCGAAATAGAAAACTATCGTACTCCTAAAAATTGTGTCTGCGATCTTTTCTACATGTGTACAGAAATCATACTTGTACAGTGAAGATCAGGAATGAGTCCACATAATCGCTTTAAACTCGTCAGCGGGTCCTATGACGTCATCTCCGAATTCTCCACATCGGCATGCTCGGAGAGTCTCTGCCAGTTGTTAATTACAGCCGTACAATCGTCGCTTGGTTCTTATTTTTGTATGATTTTCGGAGTTCCCAAGCAGCTCTCTAATATTTTCTCCGTGGAATCATTTCCCTTTCTCAGGCCACATTGCCGTTTCAGGTCTGGAAGTACTTCTCATTTGCTAATTTTTTGTCTGCAGAGATTTCTGTTGAAAATTACTAAAGGGGTTTTATAAGCCATTTCTAAATCCTTTTTGACCTGCTTGATCCAAGGTACAGTTTTGTGTCCAATGGGCAACGCCCGTTGGATATTTGGACCGACATTACACACGTGGACTGTTCGATCAACATATACGCTAGGAGAAATTGAAGAATCGTATTACAGTAGATATGAAAACGAAATTGCACAATATGCTGGATTATATCAAAGAATATGTTAAATAATCATCTGCATACCTCTCCATTTGAACCATTTGTAGCACGAAGATTATCGCGTCCGTATTCAGTTCCTTCTGTTACTGTTGCTATCGCATCTGTGCTACGAAGTTCTATCGTCCTCTTTGGTGCCATCCACGCTGTCCTTAACGAATCTTCACACGGAGATATCCATTGGAGGAATGTCGGAGGAATGTGACGGCCAGGCAATTGGTATACATCTACACAATGAATTTAAGATTGCTGTCGATCTACATCTACAGTTGATCGACAGTTGCTAGTCTACTTCCCCATACACATCTCCGCAGCCGTCGTTGACCCCTGTCTCTATGGCCCATGCTGTACCACGGTTGCCTCGGAGCCAGTTCTGGATGGCTCCATTTTGCCGTGTACTTTAACCATAGTGGCAAGCAAACAGTTTACAGAATTAACCATTTCAGTAATGCTAGCACCGTTGGCCCTATAGCCAACGACCATGCCCTTTTGGACGTCCAATAGATTGCTCCATTTCCACTTTATAACGATGACTGCAATATTGTCCGCGTCCTCCCCACACCCCACACCCAACTCACTTTATTTATCCTCCACTGCTACTGGTGCCACCTACCATAGGTGAGTGGTTTTTGCACTTTGATGTCAAACGTAGGCAGTGGTCAAATTAACGTGACAGGAGCGTGTATTTCGAAATCAGAATTAAGGAAGATGCAATATTTAGCCGGGGGCTGACTTTACTGCCGTTACGCAATGATAAAAGACACAGAGAACAAGTATTGAAACCATCGCTATGGACAAAAAACTTCGATGAAGTTAGAGGGAGAGAACTCAGCCAAGAGAGCAGATAAGATGAATATTACCACATGGCCAGCATCATTGGTTTGTGGTTGCAGCACATGATACAGTGGCTGAGTGAACGACATGTCAAGCATATGGGAGCGACACTGCTGTGTTATACTCTAGGTGATGAACAGCTAAACTGCTAAGAACTGCAAGGCGGTAAATGCCTGTAACCAAACGCATGTGGGATGATAATGAAGTTGCAGCTGCCATTCCATCTCAAACTTCAAACTGGATTGGCAGAATGTGGTGATGTCCAGACCTTTCACAGCTTGGTTGGCGCCACACTCCTGTCAGCCTCTGTCTTCCCAAAATAGTTCCATTGCCAAAGACGCATGACAGCAGGGGCTGAAGCCTGACTACTGTTATGCAGAAGCCGAGCATGTCTTTTTGCTGACCAAAGTTTCCTATTCCAGCTTAGTACTATTTGTCAGAGAGGTAGTTCTTACAGTATCCCAACGTCTCCACGCAGAAGAAGAACTGAGCAGTTTCTGTGCTGGTGTAAGCTGGCACCAGCACACCATGTGGCAAAGAGGTTGCGTGACGATAGATAGAGGCCAACAACAGACTCGCAGGAAACGCGCCGCCACCGCCCTCCAAGCCGCCAGTATTGAAGATCGACGCGGCAGACCAGAGGGCGCGTCTGTCACAGTCTGTCATACTGAGTAAGCTCCAGCATCATCAGTCGCAGCTCAGTGGGAATCGCAGTAGCGGTTAGCTCTGTGTTAACTCGAAAGAGGCAGTACATAACAACCCTGACAGTGCACTTAGCGGACTTTGTACTTCACCAGCAGTGGGGGTAAGGCGGACTGTACAGAAGAGCTTGCTTTTCATCAGCAGTGAAGCTAACGTGGACTATACAGAAGAGCTTGTACTACAGTGAATATTGTGAGATAAGTACCTTTCTACTCTTATGAATAAAGAACCCAGTTAATATATGCGTGCAGTTTGTGTTATAGAAAGAGGATACCGGCCACCACACAACATCATCTCTTTGCTCCAATGGTACTGCCCCAAAGAGACAACGAGACGACAAAAGTTTCTAGTGATTGGCTCTACGATGACTTTATTGGGGACCTTATGCCAAATATTGAAAATGTGCAGAATCAAGAAATGACTCTGGAAGGCATTAAAAATACCATTCAGCACTCCGTCATCAGGCCACAAGTGGTCCATTTGGACCATCCGACCGCCGTGTCATCGTCAGCTGAGAATGCAAATAGGAGGGGCTTGTGGTCAGCACACCGTTCTTCTGGTCGTTTTGATGGTTTTCTTTGACCGGAGCCGCTACTAGTCGGTCGAGAAGCTCCTCAGTTCGCATCACGAGGCTGAGAGCACCCCGAAAAATGGCAACAGCGCATGGCCGCCCGGATGGTCACCCATCCAAGTGCCGGCCATGCCCGACAGCGCATAACATCGGTGATCTGACGGGAACCGGTGTATCCACTGCGGCAAGGCCGTTGCCCAAAAATACCAGTCAGATACGCAGTAAAAATACTGCGATTAAACAATAACAGATCTACGAACTTTCTGTTAGTGGAATTACCACGTTAATTGATAAGCGATAAGCTACCAAAAATAATTAAAGAGAGAAAATATTAATTTTAATTTATTTGAAAACCTCATGAAGGTATAATAAGGAGAGATGACGCTGCAGATTTAGGCTGTACGTCTCTTGAAGACGGCGCTGTCGTATTGAATGCCCCTAACCATCAGCAGACTACTCCTTACAAATAGTTCTCGTTCCTATCATTTTGCGTGTCCACGCATCAGTCGCTTTAAACAGTAAATTATACAGTGTTTATGTGAATAACACAGGCTTAGGAAGGCTTTTAAACATTTTTTCTAATCTAAAATGCATATTTGAACCAGAAGTATGACGCATTTGTTTTTGTCATATGATTCGACTGAAGAAGAAGAGAAGTATGTAAGTGACGAGGCTGCTTAGGTCATCCAGTATTTTCCTTAATATGGAGTGACGAAGGTGACAGTCAGTCTATGGCCTCTTCTTGAAAATACTGAGAACGTATTCTGCCATGTTCGGTCGGTTTCCAGTTTTTCCTTCTCACAGCGCTCTCCCAGAGAGCTTAAAAGAGTTGAACTGGTAGTAAATCTGAAGTCTGACGAAGGAAATCAGTGCAGCAAAAATAAACAGCGCAGCCAAATTTCATGTACCGGTATATAAAACAAAATATCGCTTGAACGAGTCCATTTATAAACTAAATGTAGTTCCTTAATACTTCAGACTATATTCAAGGGAATTAGTACACCGTACACGACTCGAGTTAGCATTCTTTATCAAAACACTTCCGCAAGATGCTAGTACTTGGGCTACTCACATGGTGGACGTCGGATTCAACTTCGTGAAATCATGACAACTCCCATTCTTATACCTCCATGGAAAAACCAAACTGAAAGTCAGAGATTATTTCAAGTGTTTACGCTGCAGTCGATGAGCATCTTTAGTTCTCATGACAGTGCTGTAAATAACAGCGACAGTCTCACGAGAATTTAATAAAAAATTTTACTGGTAGGAGACAGAAAATATTGTGCCTCTTATTCTTTAAAGATTTCTGAATTCGAAGCTCCAACAGTCATATACCTTCGGAAACTAAATGCTGTGCTGACCCGTATAATAAGGGCAAGAATATCGCGACGGAAATTTCCTCATACGCCTCATTTTACGTGGCTCTCAGAAAGCATAGGAAATGACATTACACTGAGAGGTAATTCACAGATTTGTGTACACAACATTTTAACACAACTTGTTTGATTACAAGATACAGAAGCTGCACCCGGCTTAGCAGCTAATCTGCGATCTATTTTAAATGACGAAGAAATAAATTCGTTCCGTGTTTTAATATTTTGTGTAACGTCTGCCCTCCCATGTAGCTTATTGGTTGGAAGATTTCAATATGTATGAATGGTTCACCCTTCTGTTTCTCAAGGATCAGACAGTAAAAACTGTTTTTACGTAATTTTATCATGTGTATTTACTGTCTGTGTATTTTAAAAACGTTGACTGGAATACTCTCTTTCAAATTCTAAAGGTGGCAGGGGTAAAATACAGGGAGCGAAAGGTTATTTACAATTTGTACCGAAACCAGATGGCAGTTATAAGAGTCGAGGGGCATAAAAGGGAAGCAGTGGTTGGGTAGGGAGTGAGACAGGGTTGTAGCCTCTCCCCGATGTTATTCTATTTGTATATTGAGCAAGCAGTAAAGGAAACAAAAGAAAAATTTGATATAGGTATTAAAATCCATGGAGAAGAAATAAAAACATTGAGGTTCTCCAAAGACATTGTAATTCTGTCAGAGGCAGCAAAGGACTTGGAAGAGCAGTAGAACGGAATGGACAGTGTCTTGAAAGGAGGATATAACATGAACATCAACAAAAGCAAAACGAGGATAATGGAATGTAGCAGAATTAAATCGGGTGATGCTGAAGGAATTAGATTAGGAAATGAGATACTTAAAGTAGTAAAGGAGTTTTACTATTTGGGGAGCAAAATAATTGATGATGGTCGAAGTAGAGAGGATATAAAATGTAGACTGGCAATGGCAAGGAAAGCGTTTCTGAAGAAGAGATATTTGTTAACATCGAGTATAGATTTAAGTGACAGGAAGTCGTTTCTGAAAGTATTTGCATGGAGTGTAGCCATGTACGGAAGCGAAACATGGACGATATATAGTTTGGACAAGAAGAGAATAGAAGCTTTCGGAATATGGTGCTACAGAAGAATGCTGAAGATTAGATGGGTACATCACATAACTAATGAGGAGGTACTGAATAGGATTGGGGAGAAGAGAAGTTTGTGGCACAACTTGACGGGAAGAAGGGATCCGTTGGTAGGACATGTTCTGAGGCATCAAGGGATGACCAATTTAGTATTGGAGGGCAGCGTGGAGGGTAAAAATGGTAGAGGGAGGCCAAGAGATGAGTACACTAAGCAGATTCACAAGGATGTAGGTTGCAGTAAGTACTGCGAGATGAAGAAGCTTGCACAGGATAGAGTAGCATGGAGAGATTCATCAAACCAGTCTCAGGAGTGATGACCACAACAACAACAACAACAACAACAACATTTTAAATATGTAAAGTATTTTACAAATTGATTGTAAACTCAGCCTTACGTGTTTCGAGCTACTGTGTGAGTGCAAAACAGAAAGAGGGGAGAAGAGTGTATCAGATTTAAAATTTATATTTTACCTTTTGAAACGTAATTTTAAACATGCTGAACACATTCGTCTTGAATCAGCTTAGTAACAGTGCTGATGACCTCACTGTTGATGACCCAACACAATCAACCAACCAACCATCCAACCACAGATTAGAGCGTGCATTTCGACTCGACTTGTAATAAACTGGCACATTTATTTTTTATTTACTTTTTTTTTAGTTTCTTGTTCGTTAGCGAGACTTTAGTGCTGCTCTATCGAGAACTCCAGATTTATAGGATGACAATTATTGAACTATATGAAATAAAATCGTCATAACTTCTTAACGTTTTGTGTTAAGACGTACAAACTGCACATTTGGCCACGGGACATCATGGGTATTACTATGCGCATGGTTTAGCGAAGCCCACTTTCATCTGGATGGGTTCTTCAATATACACTCCCGGAAATTGAAATAAGAACACCGTGAATTCATTGTCCCAGGAAGGGGAAACTTTATTGACACATTCCTGGGGTCAGATACATCACATGATCACACTGACAGAACCACAGGCACATAGACACAGGCAACAGAGCATGCACAATGTCGGCACTAGTACAGTGTATATCCACCTTTCGCAGCAATGCAGGCTGCTATTCTCCCATGGAGACGATCGTAGAGATGCTGGATGTAGTCCTGTGGAACGGCTTGCCATGCCATTTCCACCTGGCGCCTCAGTTGGACCAGCGTTCGTGCTGGACGTGCAGACCGCGTGAGACGACTCTTCATCCAGTCCCAAACATGCTCAATGGGGGACAGATCCGGGGATCTTGCTGGCCAGGGTAGTTGACTTACACCTTCTAGAGCACGTTGGGTGGCACGGGATACATGCGGACGTGCATTGTCCTGTTGGAGCAGCAAGTTCCCTTGCCGGTCTAGGAATGGTAGAACGATGGGTTCGATGACGGTTTGGATGTACCGTGCACTATTCAGTGTCCCCTCGACGATCACCAGTGGTGTACGGCCAGTGTAGGAGATCGCTCCCCACACCATGATGCCGGGTGTTGGCCCTGTGTGCCTCGGTCGTATGCAGTCCTGATTGTGGCGCTCACCTGCACGGCGCCAAACACGCATACGACCATCATTGGCACCAAGGCAGAAGCGACTCTCATCGCTGAAGACGACACGTCTCCATTCGTCCCTCCATTCACGCCTGTCGCGACACCACTGGAGGCGGGCTGCACGATGTTGGGGCGTGAGCGGAAGACGGCCTAACGGTGTGCGGGACCGTAGCCCAGCTTCATGGAGACGGTTGCGAATGGTCCTCGCCGATACCCCAGGAGCAACAGTGTCCCTAATTTGCTGGGAAGTGGCGGTGCGGTCCCCTACGGCACTGCGTAGGATCCTACGGTCTTGGCGTGCATCCGTGCGTCGCTGCGGTCCGGTCCCTGGTCGACGGGCACGTGCATCTTCCGCCGACCACTGGCGACAACATCGATGTACTGTGGAGACCTCACGCCCCACGTGTTGAGCACTTCGGCGGTACGTCCACCCGGCCTCCCGCATGCCCACTATACGCCCTCGCTCAAAGTCCGTCAACTGCACATATGGTTCACGTCCACGCTGTCGCGGCATGCTACCAGTGTTAACGACTGCGATGGAGCTCCGTATGCCACGGCAAACTGGCTGACACTGACGGCGGCGGTGCACAAATACCGCGCAGCTAGCGCCATTCGACGGCCAACACCGCGGTTCCTGGTGTGTCCGCTGTGCCGTGCGTGTGATCATTGCTTGTACAGCCCTCTCGCAGTGCCAGGAGCAAGTATGGTGGGTCTGACACACCGGTGTCAATGTGTTCTTTTTTCCATTTCCAGGAGTGTACAAATTTAGAGCATTTGGAGGACTAATAATCCGTATTTAGTGATCGAGACCTCAACAGGTGACTGTGCGGTGTGCAATGTCCAATCACGGAATAATCTGTGCGATTTCCTTGATGGCACGGAGACTATCAAACGGTGCGTGATGGTTTTGGAAGATGATTTCATCCCCATTACCAAAAATGATCCTGATTTCGACAAGATGTGGCTCTTGCAAGACGGAGCTCGATCCCATCGAAGCAGGAGAGAGTTTTATGTCCTGAAGGAGCACTTGGGGAAACGCATTCTGGCTCTGGGGTACGCAGAAGCCACTGACAAGGGCCTCTATTGGCCGCCATATTGCCCGCCGCTGTGAACGAGCTGTTCTAGGAGCTTCAGTCCGGAACCAAGCTGCTGCTACGGACGCAGTTTCGAATCCTGACTCGGGCATGGATGTGTGTGATGTCCTTAGGTTAGGTAGGTTTAAGTAGTTCTAAGTTCTAGGCAACTGATGACCTCAAATGTTAAGTCCCATAGTGCTCAGAGCCATTTGATCCATTTTTGGCCGCCATATTCTCCGGATCTAAACACGAGTGACTCGTTTTTGTGGGGCTGTATTAAAGACGTAGTGTACAGGAATAACCTGGACACCACTGTTGAGCTGAAAACAGCCATTCATTAAGTCATCGAGAGCATCTACGTTCCGTCACTTCTGTGGGTCTCGCAGATTTTCGCTATTCGTGTGCGCCACATCATCACCAACGATGGCAGGCATACCGAACATGTCAGATCCTAGATCCGAATATCGGAACTGACGTTACCTTTTTGAATAAAGTATGTGCAAACCGTAGTTTGTAACTATTTTACTTTTCTTTCATATAGTTCAATAATTGTCAGCCTCTGACTTACGTAACCTGTGTGTGATTTTTATCGTAACACTATTTATTCACTACAATCAGATGAGACTAACCGTAGATTCGTGCAGGCCAGACGAATAACCAAAGAAAAATCCACTGAAGATGTCTTTAATTTAAAGAAAGGGGAAACGCTCTTTGAACTCAAATGAGTATTATATCCCTGCAAGAAAATAGGGATTAATTTATTCTGGGAGAACTATAACCCCATCGACAAATTCTCCGAAGTTTATCTGGGATAATTTGTGAGCAGTTTGGTATTAGGGACTTGTGGTCTCATGAGGCCCACTACAGAGTAGTAACGTAAATATGGTTTACTCGGTCTGTTACCCTAATTACTTTTATTTCTGTGGAAATCACTTTAGGGAAAAAGCCAGTAATATGACACAACCGAAGATAAAACACACAACACAAATGTAGAACGAACACAACCGAAACAAAAAACCCAAGTACCGAGAAGTACCAAAAGCAAACGTGAACTTGAAGAGCAAGGTAGACATTACCATTGTCGACAGCAAGAATCGTGAGTGCATGACTCAAGTTTGTTTCCAAAAAAGAGATACAGTGAATACCGTCAACATTTGCTCTGTTGTGGACTTCATCACTTTAGGGAAAAAGCCAGTAATATGACACAACCGAAGATAAAACACACAACACAAATGTAGAACGAACACAACCGAAACAAAAAACCCAAGTACCGAGAAGTACCAAAAGCAAACGTGAACTTGAAGAGCAAGGTAGACATTACCATTGTCGACAGCAAGAATCGTGAGTGCATGACTCAAGTTTGTTTCCAAAAAAGAGATACAGTGAATACCGTCAACATTTGCTCTGTTGTGGACTTCATCAATTCAATAGAGATTTAAAGGCAACTGGAGCAAGAAATCAAACGAAATGCAATAAATCTGTTAAGCGTCGCCGGCTGTGGTGGCCGAGCGGTTCTAGGCGCTTCAGTCTGGAACCGCGCGACCGCTACGGTCGCAGGTTCGAATCCTGCCTCGGGCAGGGATGTGTGTGATGTCCTTAATTTGTTAGGTTTAAGTCCCCTTAAGTCCCTTAAGTTCTAGGGGACTGATGACCTCAGATGTTAAGTTCCATAGTGCTCAGAGCCATTTATTAAACGTCGCCGGAGACCGTTGGTCCCTTATTCCAAAATACTCACAATCTATCCCTGGATAACTTTCGAAAATTTGTCGATGAGTTCGGGTTCTCCCTGTATGAAACGAATCTGTATATACTTGCTGCAGAAGACGCACACCAACAAACTTGCAACCTTCATTAATCATATTCAAATTTAAAAAAAGATAAGGTAATCGCGTAGTTTTGCTGCTAAATATGTGGTACACTACTCTCAAATACTTTCCTATGTGAGGGCCACTGAATTCCAATGACGAAGCTCTATTAAAAGTTTGTTGTTAGACATTTCCGGCTAGGACTCAGCGGCTGTATCGCTAAGCAACTAACGAATGAACTGTGAGCAAATTTCTGTGTGAGTGAAATAAAAAGTCTCGAGGGCCAATTAATGTTCAGCTGAAGCTCATAGAGTTATAATAGGGGAGCCATTCGATCAGAGTCGGTCACTGGCGAAAGAAGAAACGCATTCACGAAATTCGTATCCTAGCCTTCCACCCGTAACTTTTCGACTCTTTGGTCAGCCAATAGATGAAACTCGTCCGTTTGCAAACGAGTAAGAGCCTCCACAGGATCGGTCGCCAAGTAACTGAACTGCTTATGCGATTGACCATGGATTGTGGTTTCTAGGAAATTCTTACGTCATGGAGCAGTGAATCCAGCGAAATCTAAGTCCCATACTAACCGAAAGAAGTAGACTGGGAAAATTTTACGCCCATCTGCTCGGTATCGTGTTGGCACACCTTTGAAACGCAATGTGCCTGCAGTTCTGCGCAACAAGACATCGACAAATTCTTGTTTGGTTTCGGGAGGTAAGTGACAACAGATGTCTACGCAATGGTCGCAGAATTTCCGTAAACTACAGGCCGGTTCAGTTATGGTGCCGTTTCATTGAGATGATGGTCAGTTTTGGATCTAAAAATGGTCGTTGTTTCTTCACCATGCTGATCACTGAATATGCTTTTGCACTGCTGATGTTAGTCAAACTTGACATAACATGGCAAGGGATACAGTTAGGAAATACGACCGATCAAAAATCAAGACACAAATGAATTAAAGATATTAGCTGCCAGTGGACATTTATTTATATTAATGGGGCAAGCTGGAAGTTTGGGCTGGGCCAGGATTCGAACTCAACGCTCCTGATTACTAGGCATCTGCGCTGACATCTACGCCATCAGGACACATTGGTCAACAGAACCGCACAGGACTACCGTAGCACGCCTCCCATCAGGCCCAAATTCTCAACTTAAACCGCACACAGCTGAGGTAGTGTCCCTGCTCACTAGCCTGATTACTCGCGGCATCTCGCCGATTCCCGTAAGAGTTCGAGGTTAGTGTGCATCTGGGAGTCACTGTGGTTGGCGCTCTGATCTACAAGCAGCATTCCGGAAGTACGAGAGTGTAGGTGGAAGCCAGAAATAATATTCTTCGCAAGCTCATATATAGCACGTGAAGCTCTCGGCCACAGACACTGAGAACGACGGAACTAGCAACGTGTTACAGTGCTGCAGAGCATGCGTACACAGTCTGGTCCAAATCCAGTCAACGAACACTGTGGGGAGGATCTGAACGACTCTTTACAGGTTTTTTCAATCTACGCCAGTCGTAAAACTCTACCAAATAGTGGGTACAGCGCCACCAGGCATTCGTCGTGAGATAATTGCCAACGCGGAGAGAAAAATATCGGACTCATCAGGAAAACCATCAACAACATGGGCACGTTCCAACAGGCCGAAGATTCTTCTCCAGTCTTGCTAACAACAGCAGCTACATCAGTTCTGTAACTCTCGGCTTGAGGATAACTCTACCTAACCTCTCCCTTCGGCAACTCTCCCACTTGGGCATTATCGTATGGAGGTGACTCAGCCGTCATCGTTGTAGAGCCGGAAGATCCAGAAATGGCACCTGTGGATACCAGAAATTGTGACTACAGAGAACCACAGATCCTGGAGCACTTATTGGACTGACAACTATGCCCTCCATCTTGCACAGACGATGCTCTGCTTACGATACCGGTTGCAGTTCAAGCAGGAAGATTTTGGTTAAAAGTTCTGTAGCCGGGTAATTAATACTTTCAGTTGCTTGTAATGGCAATTACCAAGGACTGTATTTGTTTCCTGACTCTATTAAATAATTAATCCTTGGGGAAACCAACCCGCTAGCTCGCTCGCAGAGTTCATCGATTCGAGTTGGCGCTAACACAGCAACAAAAGGCGTCTCATTTTTCAACAAGTAGGAAAGCCACCGCACTGGCGACTCCTTCTGAGAGCAGTATTTCTTAACAGTGAGTTGTCTCAACGATGGATCAGCCACAAAGGGAGTACGGGGTCTCGCATTCCACTTTTTACCTCAGAGATCGAATAATCTCATCGAACGTGATAGTTTTGTTAGCGTTTATGAAATACTCTGTCTCTGTGCCTCCCCTTCCAAAAATTTTGAGTGAAGTACGACGCTTAACACCTCCCGAGCCGTTTGTTGATATTTAAGTTAGAATAAAAATTTAACGTACTCAGTTAGCTGTTTTCGGCCTCTTCCACGGTCGGTAAATGATGCCGCCGATCTCTAGAAGCAGGAGCTGAAAATTCTTAGATATATTACTCTTGACGCTTTACATGAATTAAATAACGTTATCAATAACAGTTAAAGAATCAGGCTTACGTTTTTATTTTTATCGTGGCAACATGAAGGCTTTACATGCCACAAGATGTCAAATTTCTTATCATTCCGAACTAGTTAGCCTTTATTCTTGGATGATGTCGTCCAGGATACCGAGCAGCATACATAGCACACGCCCGTTGGGCCTTTCTATCACAATAGCCGTACATCGACACGATATCGACCTTTTCCACAATTGGTAAACGGTCCATTTTAACACGGGTAATGTATCACGAAGAAAATACCGTCCGCACTGGCGGAATGTTACGTGATACCTCGTACTTATCCGTTTGTGACTATTACAGTGCCATCTATCAAAAAGCGAAAAAAAATGTCCAACTAAAACATTCATATTTCTTTACGAACTACACGAATATTTAATAAGAAATGGGAGTTCTTACTTTAAAAAACGCAGTTGATATCCGTTTGACCTATGGCAGCGCCATCTAGCGGGACAACCATAACGCCATCTGGTTTCCCCCTTCAAAGTAGACGAGTTTCGCTCTTTGTAGTTTTTTCGTTTGATGCTTATTTCGTGAGATATTTGGCCCGGTCACTATCAATGGACCACCCTGTATATCCAGCACACATCAGACACAGCACGTCTTTACACTTGAGAGTCTTCCATACCTCTCTCTATCTGAAGTTACTTTAAACGACACGTCTTTAGACTTTACAGTCCTCCATTCAACTCTCTATCCAAAGTTACTCTAACACATTACCCGTAACACCTTGAACCAGCGATCGCTGTTGAGCAGCGACGCTTCCAGATAGTCGAAACTACGTTTGACCATCTCTGGTTCAATACAGAATTTTCTTACAAAATTTTACCCTCTGTATATACCTTTCACCGCTTCCGCATTAATGCATCAGAATGTCTACCAGGTTTCGCTGCCATACGTTAATTACAGACCACATCGGAACTCTGTGAGCAGCTACACTTTAATTATAACCATTTGGCATTAATTCAACTTCAACGGTCAGGATCTGAGAACTTTTATATAAATTCGAGCCTTAGTTTTAAGAAAACGAGCTGCGACAATTTTATGCGGGCAGATTAAAAATTTGAGCCATCGTAGTGGGCAATAATGGATACCGGTTGGGAGTCTATTACACTACTGGCCATTAAAATTGCTACAATAAGAAAAAATGCAGATGATAAAGGGGTATTCATTGGACAAATATATTATACTAGAACTGACATGTGATTGCATTTTCAAACAATTTGGGTGCATAGATACTGAGAAATCAGTACCCAGAACAAACACCTCTCGCCGTAATAATGGCCTAGATACGCCTGGACATTGAGTCAAACAAAGCTTGGATGGCGTGTACAGGTACAACTGCCCATGCAGCTTCAACACGATACCACAGATCATCAAGAGTAGTGACGCGCATTATGATGAGCCAGTTGTTCGGCCACCATTGACCAGACGTTTCCAATTGGTGAGAGATCTGGAGAATGTGCTGGCCAGGGCAGCAATCGAACACTTTCTGAACTTGTGTACATCTTTACATCTGAAATGTAACGTCTACTGTTCAATGCGAACAAGAGGTGACCGAGACGTGTAACCAATGGCACCCCCTACCATCGCGTCGGGTGATACGCCAGTATGGCGATGACGAATACACGCTTCCAATGTCCGTTCACTGCCATGTCATGAAACACGGTTGCGACCATCATGATTCTGTAAACAGAGCTTGGATTCATCCGAGAAAATGACGTTTTGCCATTCGTGCACCCAGGTTCGTCTTTGAGTACACCATCGCAAGCGCTCCTGTCTCTGATGCAGCGTCAAGGGTAATCGTAGCCATGGCCTCCGAGCTGCAAGTCCATGCTGCTGCAAACGTCGTCGAACTGTTCGTGCAGATGGTTGTTGTCTTGCAGACGTCCCCATCTGTTGACTCAGGGATCGAGACGCGGCTGGACGATCCGTTACAGCCATGCGGATCAGATGCCTGTCATCTCGACTGTTAGTGATACGAGGCCGTTGGGATCCAACACGGCGTTCCGTATTACCCTCCTGAACGAACCGATTCCATATTCTGCTAACAGTCATTGTATCTCGATCAACGCGAGCAGCAATGTCGCGATACGATAAACAGCAATCGCGATAGGGTACAATCCGACCTTTATCAAAGTCGGAAACGTGATGGTACGCATTTCTTCTCCTTACACGAGGCATCACAACAACGTTTCACCAGGCAACTCCGGTCAACTGTCGTTTGTGTATGAGAAATTGGTTGTAAACTTTCCTCATGTCAGCACGTTGTAGGTGTCGCCACCGGCGCCAACCTTGTATGAATGCTCTGAAAAGCTAATCATTTGCATATCACAGCATCTTCTTCCTGTCGGTTAAATTTCGCGTCTGTAGCACGTGATCTTCGTGGTGTAGAATTTTAATGGCCAGTAGTGTATATTCTGCAATGAAATGAATATCCCTAGCTGCATACAGGCGATGATACAAGTCGACGGGGACCGTTGAACATGTGTGCCCCTACCGGGACTCGAACCCGGGATCTCCTGCTTACATGGCAGACAATCTGGCACCCCTTCCATGAAACCCACATTCCCAACTTATTGTCCCGCACTATATTCATAGTGCCCCTGCTCATTATACTCATTACTCGCGGCTTTTTGCTGATTCCCCTAAGGGATCTGGCATATGTCCGAAAGAACAGATACGATCTTCATATATACTAATATATTTTGCTGATGCGCATACGCAGAAACATTGGAGATGATGTGAGCGCTAATGCGTAGCGGAATACCAGAGCGGAAGATGGGAGCGTAGATCGAGTCGGTAAGAAGGAACGAGGGTTTGTCGGCGATGGAAACGGCCGCGGGGGCGGGAGGGGGGGGGGGGGATGGGAGAGCGAGTGAAGTATGGCCCATAAATCCAGGACGGGATAATTAAGAATAAACGAAACGACGGCGGGATAAAGGCGGGTCAGTCCCCGTATACAGGCGAGGCACCGGGGCTAAGCCGTGGCCGGCACGCAACAACGATAAATGTTATGAAAGGCACTAAAATTTATGGCCGACGATAAATCCAAACGGAACAGACCGCCGCCACCGCCGCGGCCGCCTCGACTCCCAGTTTAATAACCGAGATGGCGCGCCGAGGCGTCTCAAACTTTACACTGTGGCCAAGCAAAGGGCACCGCGGCCTGGGGTCGGGAGTGAACGCTTTATACCGACTTCATACTTATAGCTGGAGGATTTCCCCGGCACAAATTCCATCCAAAATGATACATTGAGTTTTAATATTAGCAATGTTACACTGCCTGTGCTGTATGGAGATACCAAATAATGGAGAGTTTTCGACAGTTGGTACTAGAAGTACCGTAGACGCCCGACTGCTGCAGGAACACAGTCGCGCGCAAAACTAATCACGCTGCCCGCGAAAATCACGGCCCCTTGGAGCTTCAGCGCCAGCAGGAAGACACACGCGCGCTTGAGTAACCGTGCGCGAGCAGATGATGTGAGCTGCAAGTCTTGATAGGGAGTTCTTCCAGAACGTTCGTCGTGTCTTCAAATCTTCTACGCTTCAAATGAGGTAGGCACAGTGGACTTCAGATAGACAGTGGTTAGTGTTCAGTAGGAACAGAATAGTGAATAGAATTGTCGTGTGTGGACAGAGGCCGCCTGCCTAGAGATTTAACTAAGTACTGTTAATTTGGAATAGCACATCAAGACAGAAGATGTCTAGGTATAGGGTGCCATTGGTTACACGTCTCGGTCACCTCTTGCTCGCATTGACGGCACTTTGAACAGTGGACGTTACATTTCAGATGTGTTACGAGCTGTGGCTCTACCCTTCATACGTTTCCTGCGAAACCCTACATTTCAGCAGGATAATGCACGACCGCGTGTTGCAGGTCTTGTACGGCTTATTTCTGGATACAGAAAATGTTCGACTGCTGCCCTGGCCAGCACATTCTACAGATCTCTCACCAACTGAAAACGTCTGGTCAATGGTGGCCGTGCAACTGGCTCGTCACAATACGCCAGTCACTACTCTTGATGAACTGTAGCAACTGGGCAGCTGTAGCTGTACGCGCCATCCAAGCTCTGTTTGACTCAATGCCCAGGCGTATCAAGGCCGTTATTACGGCCAGAGGTGGTTGTTCTGGGTACTGATTTCTCAGGATCTATGGACCCAAATTGCCTGAAAATGTAATCACATGTCAGTTTTAGTATAATATATTTGTCCAATGAATACACGTTTATTATCTGCATTTCTTCTTGGTGCAGCATTTTAATGGTCAATAGTGTACATCTGCGTCTACATAGATTCTGTGCAAGCTACCGTACGGTGAGTGACTGAGGGTACTCTGTACCACTACTAGTCATTTTCTTTCGTGTTCCTTCCGCAAATAGAGCGAGGGAGAAACGAGTGTCTATACAGTTCCGTATCAGCCCTAATTTCTCGCATTTTTCTTCGTGATCCTGACGCCCAATGTATGTTGACGGTGGTGGATGGTTCTTCTGCCAGCTTCAAATGCCTGCTCTCTAAATTTTCGCGATAGTATTTCTCGAAAAGAACGTTGTCTTCCTTCCAGGGATTCCCATTTGAGTTCCCGAAGCATCTCCGTAACACTTACGTGTTGTTCGAACCTACCGGTAACAAATCTAGCAATCTGCGTCTGCGCTGCTTCGATGTCTTTCTTCAATGCGAGCTGGTGCGGATCCCAAACACTCGTACACTACTCAAGAATAGGTCGCACCAGCGTCCTGTATGCGGTCTCCTTTATGGGTGAACCACTCTTTTGTAAAATTCTCCCTGTATACCGTGGTCGACCATTCGCCTTCGCTACCAAAGTTGTCACATGCTCTGTCCATTTCATACCGCTTTGCTACGTTACGCCCGGATACTGAAACGACTTCACTGTGTCAAGCAGGACACAAGCAGTATTGTAACGGAACATTACACATCTGTTTTTTCTACCCATCCGGATTAACTTACGTATTTCCACATTTAGAGATAGCTGCCGTTCATCACACCAACTAGAAATTTTCACTGCGTCGTCTTGTATCTTCCTACAAAAAAATGGTTCAAATGGAACTTAGAACTACTTAAAGCTAACTAACCTAAGGGCATCACGCACATCCATGCCCGAGGCAGGTTTCGAGCCTGCGACCGTAGCAGTCGCGCGGTTCCGGACTGAAGCGCCTAGAACCGCTCGGCCACCTCGGCCGGCTATCTTCCTACCGTCACCCATCTTTGACACCTTACTGTACGCCTCAGCATCATCATCAAACAACCGCAGATTGCTGCCCACACTGTCCACCAAATCATTTTGTACATAGAGAACAGCAGCCGTAGGACGGGAATTCAAAAATTAAGTTACATGTTATTGTGGCAGATCAATTAACTTTTATTCAGCGATGAACTGCACACTAAAGTGACTCAGATACGTGACACTCTTTTTCAACCTACTCACGAAGACAGTGTAAACAAAGGTCGGAACATTACACCAACCGTTCAGTTCCTTGCAGATAGAAACCCATCTCTTGGTCACAGAGCCATTCGAGAACCGGCGTGTGGATGTCCTCGTTGTTGGAAAATCTCTTTCCCACCTAATGTTCTTTCAGCTTACCGAAAAGATGGAATTCGCATGACGTACGATCTGGCCTCTCCATCGGAATTACCTACATTTGTGTGGGATTAGTCAAATTGTTGGCACTGTTTCACTACCGTTACGCGACACTGCATTTGGTCCACGTACCGCTAGAAAGTCGCGGTGGATTTGTGTACAATTTAGAAGTTTTGCCCACAAGAGTCGTACTGTCCCTCGTACTGCGGAGTATGTTTCCAGTAGCCGCGTAATTTCTTTCGCACACTGTGAAGCACTTGTTACTCGTATCGCAGCAGTCCTCAGTCTGCAGGAAATGTGCAATATGTACCTAAAATTCGTACTCTTATTGCGCAACGGTCTTAGCGTGGTAACTTACTTTCTGCAGTCACTGTTTACGTATGGGATGAGTTTCAAGAATTCGAAGGAGTGAATAATTTAGAGAGGAACGAATGTTCATACAACACTCGTATTTGCCATTTTTTCAGTGCACATAAAGAAATTTGGATACAAGAATTTTTAGCATATTGCAGCCCCGTCAGCAATTATGATAGACTAATATTTTGAAGAATCAACCTCAATAGCGCAAATTTTCTTGTCTTTCCCAGGTTTCGGCTAAATCATAAAATTACTATAACATGCCTGAGCAAGGCACAGTCAGCATTAAAATTAAAACCTATAGTACCGTGGTACAATGTCGAATGAAAACTACTTAAGTCCAGCCCCGGCATCTCTTCACCACGCAGTAGGTTGGCAGCGGCAAGTACGTTGGAACTGACCGTTGCACGCGGAATTGTACTGAGCACATAGCAACTCGAGCGCGTGCGCATACGGAGAGTCAAGGCTGTATATTATTGGCTGCCTGTATATCACGTGCTGGGAGCGGATTACCGTAATTGTAAGCAAACTAAGCGTTATGTAGCTCAGGTCCCTATGTATATTAACTATACGCAGATTGTATTAAATGGGAAATTTACTTGGTTGGGTATAAAAAGTTTAAGGAAAACCTTTACGACTTCAGCACATATGGCCATCGTGTAAAGTATCCCCACCGAACATGCCTAATAGCGAGAACTTCCTGTCTCACTTATGGTACCAAGGTAAGATACGTTTTAATTTTAATGTTGGCTGTGCCTTGCTCAGGAATGTTATAAGTAGAAGTTTTAGGCTTCTGAAGAAGGCTAGATTATTTTAGCCGAATCCTGGTAAAGAGCAGAAAATTTGCGCAACTGAGGCTGATTCTTCAAAATATTAAATTAGGATATGGTGAAGTGAAAACGATGCAGGAGACTAGTTACTGGACTGACTTCATTTCATTTTATCGTGTTTTTAGAGACCTATTGCCTAATATTTTAAATGTAGGTAGTACATGTTACATTTTTTCATGTGATAACATAATCACAAGTAATTATTGCTTTCAGTAATAACAATTTGAAGTAATAATAATCAGTTATAAAAGAAAATTAGATTAATCAACGGTAAAGGAGGACGTTTAGTAACAATTTTAGTAGCTGCCGAAGCTGGAGAAGTTTAAAGACAGCGAAGATAAAGGATGAGTTGTAGACTCCCGCCACTGAAGCCCAGCCATGAGCGATGAGTCAACCTCTACTGTACAGGTAGACCAGATAGACTTATATTAAAATCAAATAAATCTGGCAAAAGGAAAATAACACTGTTCTTGATTTTATGAAGGAAATTTAAAAAATGACGGAAAGATTTATAGACATAAATTATAAGTACCAGCACGAAGCTCTTTCGGATGTGAGGGCTCAGTAGAACTTTGTATCTCTGGTAACATATCGTATATTTTTCCTTTTCTTTTACTGGGGCAAAATAATGTGTTCGTAGGTGCGGATGCGATTCTGTTATTACTTTTCTATAACTACTTGTTATAAGTTTTGAGTGCTTTATGTAGGTCGCAACTATTGCATTGTTTGTGGTCCCATAACTGGTCTGTCGGTCGTGTGTGTGTGTGTGTGTGTGTGTGTGTGTGTGTGTGTGTGTGTGTGTTTTGCTTGTGTTGTACGAGGGGCGTCCAGTAACTAATCAACACTTCTTTTTCCAAAATCAGGTTGGGTTTATCCAAGACTCCAATACACCATAATATTCTCCACTCATTTGGTTGCAAATATCTGTTTTTTCAACATAATCTCCATACAATGCGACCGCCTTAGGACACCTTACTGGAAGGGCCCGTATGACCACATAGTACACAACGGGCAAACCTCTGAGCATTCCGACTGGTGGACCAGTGTGTCACTACTGCCAACGGAGACGTCCAGTTGAGGAGCGACGTTTTTGACTATGATCCGTAGATCATTTCGAATGAGAGTGTCCGCACGTTCCAGCGTTGCAGGAGTCAAAGATGCGTGCGGTATGCTGGCACGTGTCAGATCGAACAGGTTTGCGCGACCGTGTTGGGATAGTGACAGACACCGCGCCCAACGAGTCGCCGTGATTTTGTTCACTGCAAGGTTTCCGTAGACATTCTGCAAGCGCCTATGAATATCTGCGATTCTCTGGTTGTCCACAAAATGAAACTGAGTGAAAATTCGGCGGCATAGATCCTGAGAAATCAGTACCCAGAACAACCAACTCTGGCCGTAATAACGGCCTTGATACGCCTGAGAATTGAGTCAAATAGAGCTTGGATGGCGTGTACAGATACAGCTGCCCATGCAGCTTCAACATGATACCACATATCATCAAGAGTAGTGGCTGGCGTATTGTGACGAGCTATTTGTTCGGCCACCATTGACCAGACGTTTTCAATTGGTGAGAGGTCTGTAGAATGTGCTGGCCAGGGCAGCAGTCGAACATTTTTCTGTATCCAGAGAAAGCCCGTACGAATGAAGGGTAGAGCCACGGGTCGTAACACATCTGAAATGTAACATCCACTGTTAAAAGTGCCGTCAATTCGAACAGGAGGTGACCGAGACGTGTAACCAATGGCACCCCATACCATCACGACGGGTGATACGCCAGTATGGCGATGACGAATACACGCTTCCAATGTGCGTTCACCGCGATGTCGCCAAACACGGATGCGACCATCATGATGCTGTAAACAGAACCTCGATTCATCCGAAAAAATGTCGTTTTGCCAGTCGTGCACCCAGGTTCGTCGTTGAGTACACCATCGCGGGCGCTCCTGTCTGTGATGGAGCGTCAAGGGTAACCGCAGCCATGGTATCAGAGCTGATAGACCATGCTGCTGCAAACGTTGTCGAACTGTTCGTGAAGATGGTTGTTGTCTTGCAATCGTCCCCATCTGTTGACTCATGGATCGAGACGTGGCTTCACGATCCGTTACAGCCATGCGGATAAGACGCCTGTTATCTCGACTGCTAGTGATACGAAGCCGTTGGCATCCAGCACGGCGTTCCGTATTACCCTCCTGAACCCACCGATTCCATATTTTGCTAAGAGTCACTGGATCTCGACCAACGCGAGCAGCAGTGTCGCGATACGATAAACCGCAATCGCGATAGGCCACAATCCGCCCTTTATCAAAGTCGGAAACGTATTGGTACGCATTTCTCCTCCTTACACGAGGCATCACAACAACGTTTCACCAGGCAACGCCGGTCAACTGCTGTTTGTATATGAAAAATCGGTTGGAAACTTTCCTCATGTCAGCACGTTGTAGGTGTGGCCATCGGCGCCAACCTTGCATGAATGCTCTGAAATGCGAATCACTTGCATATCACAGCATCTTCTTCCTGTCGGTTAAATTTCGCGTCTGTAGGACGTCATCTTTGTGGTATAGCAATTTTAATGGCCAGTAGTGTATTATTTGTTCAGTGTCATCATACTGTGTGTTTCGTCTTGTTTTGTTTGTAAGTGTGTTGCAATGTAATGTTGCATGTCCTACGTTGGACTATAGGGAGTGTCTGGCCGACAACCGCTCGAGAGGGTGTGTGTGTCCGCAGCCGCTGGCGCGGTCATCTGCATCTGCATCGCGGCCACCAGACGGCTCTGGCGTTCCACGGAAGCCGAGGAGCGCCGCAGCACTGCTGGCGCCAGTGCCGGCACTTAATTAAAGCTGTCTCGCCAGCGCGCCCGAGGGGGGCGGGAGCGCGCCGGAAGCAGCTCGACAGGCTGGAAGCTCACTCCAGTGGCTCGCAGGGCGCACTTCACCACCCGCGGTAACGCTGTCACCCTCCGAGTAGCACTCTGGTTCACAAACGAATCGCTGCCGTCGAATCTCGTAACGGCTGTCTAGCTGCCATCCTTTCTTCTCCGGCGGGATGCTGCAGTTAAGGTGATGTATCCTTGGGATCATTACCATACCGGGTGATCAAAAAGTCAGTATAAATTTGAAAACTTAATAAACCACGGAATAATGTAGATAGAGAGGTAAAAATTGACACACGTGCTTGGAATGACATGGGGTTCTATTAGAACCAAAAGAAAAGTTCACAAAATGTCCGAGAGATGGCGCTGGACAGCAAAACGTCAGTGACTGCGCATGACAATCGTGTATAAAAGGAGCTGTAATGAGAGAGAGAATCAGATGCGCCAGCAGTCGCAGCATGTTGACGTTACCTGAAAAGGCGCTTTTAGTGAAGCTGTATTATCGTAATGGGGAAAGTGCTAGTTCAGCGTTACGATCCTATGGCCATAGGAAGGGGATCCGAACGGGTAAAGGTACGTTGACAAATGCAGCTGTGGCGAGAATGATTTCGAAGTTCGAAGCCATGGGTTGTTTAGACGATAGACCCCGTAGTGGCCGAACGAGCACAAGGTGTACTGATGCTGAAGCCGTCGACACACGGACCGTGCATCCAAACGTTGAGCGTTGAGCGTGGCGAGTTTCTGACGTCATAGCATGGAATAGCACGTTCGGGAGTCTTTCCGAACGTGCAGAGTAATATTTGGCATGTCAGATATTCTGAGCGTACATCTGAGCGTTGACCAATGAGATGGCACAACGCCACCTACGTCACATGCACGCCGACTCCCTTCAATACAGAGTTGTGAGCCGCCATATTGGCATTCATTTCAAGCCGTTTCTGAGCACCAGCAAATTGAGAATCACAGGAAAACCCGTTGTTAACTGTGTGAAATGTTCCAATAAAATAATCAGAAACATCATATTCCTGACAAAAGTATTATTTTAACTTGCGTATTATGAGAGTAGACTATTTGAAGGCAGTAACACACTGAAGATCCACCCAAAACGCATGGTTCTTGGTACCATTTGTTATAATTAAATTTCAATTAGTAACAAATCTACGATTAAGGTTTTCAGCAACGCGTAACATACTATGATTAGACGTAAATGGTATGTTGTCGGTGTAGCGTAGTGATTTGTGTCTCGCCGGCACGGTAGCTCAGCGTGTTCGGTTTAACTACGCTCTGTAATAAAAAAAAAACTGAGTGAATAGCTCAACGAACAACCTGAACGAGTGTCATCGCACGTCCGCCACGAACGAATTCAACGAACAATATAGAACAAAATGAGATTAAAAAAAAAAAGTGTCACTGTCCACTAGTTTGTTGTTTGTCCGGGTGCTGGTTCGGGGCTTGCCACTTCCAAATTTTTTTCCTAGCATTATTGTTTTTATTAGGTTCTGGTACTTTATTATTAGTTTAATGTAAGTACGTACTATAATATTTGATGTTATATAAATATAAGTTCACTCTTTTTTGAGGGGTGACTTTGTTCGATTGGCTTAATCTACACTACAGCTTGCGCTGGTTGTATAAAGAGATTTTGCTCCTTTTTCTTTTACGCTTCGTAATTCACATGTTGCAAAGATTCTGCTATTGGGTAGGAACAGTGATCAAGTAAGACTGACCTTGGGGTTTCACTAAAATAAGGGAATGATGAAACAATGTTTATCTTACGTGGAGAAGTATTCAAAATTTGTACCGCACTGCTTGTAACGGAACTTTTACAAGCCTGTGTCCTTATTGATTGGACATGGTACTTTCATTTTCGTGAACGATGGAGGGAATGTGCGTTTTAATAGAGCTAACGCGGGAATTTTACGAGCGCCCGTTGAGTAAACAGAGTGATTTACGAACTAGAAACATCCGTCAACTGTCGCTGGAGTGCGTTGCGATCGCGTATACCACTTTCTGGCCCACAAGTCGCATCGTTCCTGAGCGTTCAGCAGCACGTTGAACTTGGCTCGCTCAACGTTAACGTTCGACAGAACTGTCCGTGTGCCGACGGCTTGAGACAGTTCAGGAAGAAATGGAGAGTGTAGCGGGTTCGTCTATGCACGGGGAAGTCAGCGCTCGTGCAGTCGCACGTCGCACCGGCATTCCATACACTACTGTTTGATTGGCACTGAGGAGTACCCTCCGATGCTATCCGTACAAAATCCATCGGCATCAAGACCTGTTCCCTGGCGATTTATTGAAGCGGAGGGCATTTGCGGTATGGGCGTTTCAGACGATGGCGGAAGATGACGATTGGTTGAGTAACGTGTTGTGGACAGACGAAGCTCATTTCACGCTCCGAGGGTCTGTCAACGCCCACAACTGCAGAATTTGGGCTACCGAAAATCCTAGAACTGTCGTAGAAACTCCATTGCACGACGAGAATGTCACGGTATGGGTTGGATTTACCACATCTACCGTTATCGGGCCTTTTTCTTCGAGGAAATGCGTGGTTCTGGTTTTGTAACTGCTACCGTGATGGGTGAGAGGTACGCCGATATTTTACAGAATCGCATCATCCCCAAACTGGCTGATAAACACCAGGTGGAACGTACGATGTCTATGCAGGATGGCGCTGCACCCCATATTGGTAGACGCGTGAAAGATCTATTGCTCGCGTCGTTTGGTGATGATCGTGTGCTCAGCTGCCACTTTCGCCATGCTTGGCCTGCCAGGTCCCCAGGACCTCAGTCCGAGCGATTATTGGCTTTGGGGTCACCTGAAGTCGCAAATATATCGTGATCGACCGACATCTCTAGTGATGCTGAAAGACAACATCCGACGCCAATGCCTCACCATAATTCCGGACGTGCTTTACAGTGCTGTTCACAACATTATTCCTCAATACAGCTATTGTTGAGAAATGATGGTGGAGTGGACATATTGAGCATTTCCTGTAAGGAACATCACCTTTGCTTTGTCTTACTTTGTTATGCTAATTATTGCTATTCTGATCAGATGAAGCGCCATCTGTCAGACATTTTTTGAACTTTTGTATTTTTTTGGTTCTAATAAAACCTCATGTCATTCTAAGCATGTGTGTCAATTTGTACCTCTCTATCTATATTATTCCGTGATTTATTCAGTTTTCAAATTTATACTGAATTTTTGATCACCCGGTATAAATTTATTAGAACTTGCAACGACACGGTGAATGCGAGGCAGTAATACAGAATTTTTTTTTCTGTGCGTCTTCATTTTATTCACAAATTTACTTAATTTCAGTACAAGCGGCAATGTGTTGTACAGGGTGGACGAAACAGAACGGGCCCGGATGATATTTACAAGAAGGCCGTTCGCTCACGGGATGATTCGCACTTGTGGATGTGACTCGTTCTCGACGGAATCTATTCGCATCCGACTGCCCACGTAAATGATTGGGATGCAAAAAAATGGTCGACTTGCACTCGTCACGTAATCGTCTTGAAGTTGTTGGGAGCGACGCTCGTCTCTTTCGTCTTGCAGTGCGAAAGTTATAGCATTAAGAGCGGATTGCACGTAATATACGGCGATGATGCCAAGACCACCTTCGACACTACGAGGCCTGTTCAATAAAGAATGATCATAGCATTTTTATGGTCGTAATTTCTCGCGCTGAAATTTATTGATATTTTGTTATCTTAATGTGCTACAAACACGTCGTACTAGTTTCATTGTTGTGACTCCTGGTTCCCTCCTGTAAGAGGCAGGAAAGGTCATACACGTTCAGTATCGCCTGCCGCCGCTATGGAGGTAACATGCGAGGAACAATATGCGCCTTTTAAATTCTGCTTTCGTCTCAGCAAATCTTCAGCTGAGGCCTATCCAGTGTTGCAGGAGGCCTATGGATAATCAGTTCTTCCCTAAAGCACAGCTCGAAGGTGATTTAAAATGTTTACAGAGGAGAGACAATCGATGACAAAAGAAGGTGGAACCGTTGCTTCAGTTACTGCTCTTAGGGAAGAAAACACAGCCGGCCGCAGTGGCCGAGCGGTTCTAGGCGCTTCAGTCCGGAATCGCGCGACTGCTACGGTCGCAGGTTCGAATCCTGCCTCGAGCTTGGTGTGTGTGATGTCCTAGTTAGGTTTAAGTTGTTCTAAGTTCTACGGGACTGATGAACTCAGATGTCAAGTCCCATAGTGCTCAGAGTCATTTGAACCATTTGAAGAAAACATCAACGTTGCTGCCGTCATTGTGAGAGTGGATCGACGAATTACCTTAAGATCGCTTTCTGAAATACTGAACATTTCACTGGGTGCCAACGGAACGATGGCGACAGAAAAATTACACGACTCGTGTTTGTGCGCAGTGGGTTCCAAGACTGTTGATTCCCAAAGAAAAGGAGATTCGCATGCACGTCTGCATGCAGCTAAAGTTGATGTTAGAGGAAGATCCGACTTTCTTTCAAATGTAATCAATGCTGATGAAACTTGGCTACTTCATTTTGATCCTAAGAGCAAACAGCAAAGCTCAGTGTGGAAATCTCCTTCATCACCAACCCCCAAAAAGCAAAAGTGGTTGCTTCTGCTGGGAAAGTTATGGTCATCTCATTCTTTGATATTCATGGAACTGTTTATAATCATGTTGTACCTGCACACACATTAGTAACTGGAAAATACTACAGGAATGTCCTGAAAACATTGCAAGTCCACATCAGGCGCAAAAGACCACATTTCCGTGAAGCAGGCTGGATGCTGCACCACGATAATGCACGGCCGCATATTGCCAAAGTTGTTTCTGAATATCTTGCAAAAAACAAAGTGCATCCCTCACCCTCGCTACAGTCCGTATTTAGTCCCATGTGACTTTTTTCTATTCCCTAACATGAAGAAACGCCTTCGTGGGAGGCCTTATCAGTTATCAGATGCAGTGGTGAAGGCTGCGGAGGCGATTTTGAAGGAACTCTCAAAAAATAGTTTCCAGCATGTATTTGCAGACTGGCAGAAACGCTGGGACAAGTGTTCATCTCGTCCTCCATCCTCTCTCTGTCCGTCATCCCCTTCCCCCTCTCTCTATCCATCTTTTCTTGCTCCTGTCTCTGTCCGTTTTATGCTTCCGCTCTCTCTACCCACCTCCTCCTTCCTCCTCTCTCTGACCATCTCCTCTCTTTTTACCGACCTCTCGTTCCTCCTCTCTGTGTTCATCCCCAACTGTCCGTGCCTGCCGGCCAGAGTGGCCGTGCGGTTCTAGGCGCTACAGTCTGGAGCCGAGCGACCGCTACAGTCTCAGGTTCGAATCCTGCCTCGGGAATGGATGTGTGTGATGTCCTTAGGTTAGTTAGGTTTAATTAGTTCTAAGTTCTAGGCGACTGCTGACCTCAGAAGTTAAGTCGAATAGTGCTCAGAGCCATTTGAACCATTTTTTTCTCTCTGTCTATCACTTCCATCCATACAACCCTCTCTCTGTCCACCTCCTGCATCCCAACTCTCTGTCCATCTCCCTTTATCAGTCTCCTCATCACAGTCTCTCTGCCCCTCCCTCTTCCCTCCTCTCTATCCATCTCCTGTTACCTCTCTGCCTATTCATCTCCACCACTTTCCTTTCTGAGTCCATCTCCTCCGTTTTCCTCTCTCTGTCCATCTCTTCCTCTTGCATTTCTCTGTGCATTTCCTGCTCCCCTCTGACTGTTCATCTCCTTCTTCTCCTCCATCTCTCTGCTTGTCTTTGATTCCACCTGTCTATTCCATCTCCTCCTCTCCCCCCTCTCTGTTCATTTCACCCTTCCCCTACCTCTGTCCATGTCCTTCTATTGTTATCTGTGCCTGTCTCCTCGTTTGTCTCACTATCTGTCTATTTCCATGTCCTCTCCACTCACCCCAATAGGAACCTGATGGTTTTTACCCCTACTATATTTCTTTCCAGATTGTACGTAATATGTGCGCGAATTTCAATTGAAATCGATCCAGAGCTTTAGTATGAGCATTTTACTCGTGACTTTGCTCGTATACAAGTATGTCAAATATACTGGGTGTTTGTAAATGAATATCGGGTTTTTAAGACTTTATAGTATTTATTACATTAAACTTACAGTTATAAATGATATATCAAATGAAAGAGCAACTAAAACAGTTGTGCTTGGCACCAGTGCGCATGCGCAGCGCGCATTGTTCCACCGCAATCCGTTAGACAGCGGTAGTAGCGAAGATGGCGACTAGTGAACAGAAAGCGTTTTCTATTTTGCAGTTTGCAAAGACCGAACCTGTAGTTACTGTGCAACGTGCGTTCCAGCTGAAGTTCGGTTGTGATCCTCCAGCTGATAATAACATTCGTAGATGGTATCATCAATTTGAAGATACCGGCTATCCTTGTAAAGGGAAGAGCGCAGGACGACCAAGAGCTAGTGAAGAGACTGTTGAGCGAGTGAGAGAATCGTTCACTCGTAGCCCAAATAAATCAGTCCAAAAGCCTAGTCGTGAATTACTCGTTCTCGTGTCGACTGTTTGGAAACTTTTAAGAAAAAGCGTACAACTACGTCCTTACCGTTTACGGTTATTACAGGCAGACGATGGACGATGGGTTAAGTGCCAACTTCACAAACGAAATGTTGTTTCACGACGATGAAGATTTTCTGGATCATGTTGTCTTAAGTAATGAATCGACCTTTCACCTTAGTGGACATGTTAACACTCTCAATGTGCGCATCTGGGGCTCATAAAATCCTCACGAGGTGGTACAAATGCAACGAGGTTCCCCTGAAGTGACTGTTTTTTGTGCCATATCCCGGCGGATAGTTTATGGGTCTTTCTTTTTTGGTGAACCTACTGCAACTGGCACTTCTTACCTTGACACACTATAGCAATGGCTCTTCCCTCAGTTGGAAGAAGATGAGCCAGAGAACTTCATTTTCCAGCAAGATGGTGGGCCACCTCACTGGCATAGCGAAGTATGCAATTGGTTGAACTTCACTGTATGCAAGCACTGGATAGGCCGCAAGGGACCCAATGACTGGGCTTGCTTTGCATGGCCTACACGTTGACCCGACCCAGCGCCATGCGATGTTTTCCTTTGGGGCTTCATCAAGGATCGTTTGTACGTGCCTCCGCTACCAGCAGGCCTCCATGAATTACGAAACCGGATTGAAGCAGCTGTTGCTACAGTCACTGAAGACACACTTATCAACGTTTAGGAAGAACTCGGCTATAGATTTGATGTGTGCCGTGTGACAAATGGTGCTCACATTGAACATTTATAAGGTTCGTGGTAAAACTGCTTGAGTTGCTCTTTCATTTGACATACGATTTATAGCTGTAAGTTTAATATAATTAATATTATAAAGCGTTAAAACCCCGATATTCATTTATAAACACCCTGTATTTCACGCTCACGTGACATGTTTCATATGTCTGTCTAGCGAATTTCAGTTTCACTCTCACGCATCTTAATGTTTATAACGTCGTATCTACGGATCTATCTACTATACAACGATATAATTTTGCATGTAAATCGGGTGTTATATGTGTCTACTGTCAGCGAAATGTGTTGAGAATAGTGGTTGTTGCTGCCGTTTCTCGCGCATCTCAGTTTTTATGACGTAGTATCTCCTGAACCATGTGTTGTAGAACGATCTCTCTTTCTAGCTACATTCTGCGGCATATGTGGATGCTATCTGCAGAAGACGTTGCGAGTAGAGTTAATAGCAAAGAAGTAATAAATTAAAACGTCTTGCATGATGCGGCAGTTTTTCACGCATCTCAGTATAAGGCGTCATATCTCCTGAACTATATGTTGTTAAATGGTATATTTTTGTTCTTACATTCAGCGGGAAATGTGGATACTGCCTGCGAAAAGTGTTGCGAATACAGTTAGTAGCAATGAAGTAATAAATTTAAACGTCTTGCATGATGTGGTAGTTTTTCACGTATTCAGTATTTATGGTGTCGCATCTCCTCAACTAAGTCTCGTACAATGAAGTAATTTTTCAGGTACTTTCAGTGGTATATGTGAATACTGTCTGCAACATGTGTCACGAATACAATTGGTAGTAAAGAAGTAATAAACTGAAACTACATACTTCGTGTAGCAGTTTTATGCATAAAAAGCGAAAATACTGTAAGCGACAATTTTTTTCATTGAATTATTTTGTGTGGGTCGTCAGAGAGAAAAAGTTTCGTAAGGATTTGAAATTATGTGTAGTTTGCTGCAAGTCGCTAAGTACTCTCATTCTCATATACTAGATAACTGAAGTATGGCTATTCTTGCATCTTGGGCTACACTGCTTTTTTCAACCCCACCCCTTTGAAAGTTAGATGGTTCTTACCCCCACAATGATTATTTCCAGACAGTAAATGATGAGTGTACCAAGTTTGGTTGAAATCAGTCCAGTGGTTTAATTGTGGAACATAAGTATGTACATATATACACACATCGATGTTTTGTAATTTGTATAGCGACATCCTTTTGAAACGACACCAGACATAAAAAGCAAAAGACTGAGGTCTGGTCATCAGCAAGGACACGGTACATGCCATAGTCTCATATATACTGGTAATCAAAGCAGGGCTTTAGGGGCACTCTTCAAAGGCAGATTTGTCCCACGTGCACCACAGTCTGAAATGAAATTCTTTGTGTGTGTGTGTGTGTGTGTGTGTGTGTATGTGTGTGTGTGTTTTTCACGACAAGCGTGACGCGTATTCTAACTCTGCCATGCCTTTCCCGACATGTAACGTAATCTGCTAACCAAGTACGCCATACTGCCATTTTTCCTCATTAAGTGGACCTGATTGTGGAGCACTTGACGCAGAACATGACTCCTCTTAATTTTTGTCACCTAATGATAGACTTAATTATACTAACTGCCCTTTTCGTCTTGTAATTAAATAAAAGCAAACAAGCCTGTGAAAATGAAACAAAAACACCGCGAGTGGTATTTTGCATACAGAACCGCTAGCTCTCAGCCAACGTTTAGAGTGTTACTCCAACAAACGCGTGTCCGATGTGAAGTGTACACGGAAATTTACAACCGTAATTTGTTAGCAGCTGTTACGGTCGAGCTGGTACAAAGCTCAGAACGACCGTATAAAGTAAGTCTGAAACACGAAGCTCAAATAATTTTATTTGTATGCAAGAGGTACACAGGTGTTGAGTTTAATACTTGCACAATTGTCGTAGAAATGTCTGCTGCGCAAATTTTTATACAGACCAGAATAGATTTCATTTCAGAACTTCTTTATGAATGACTTGATACTTGATAACCAAGATGGATGATCGCAGAAGATGGGAAATAGTAAACACAGAAGAAGGGAAGCGCAACTACAGGAGGTTAAATAATGAATCAAGAAGGGAGACATAAAAGTGTGACAAGAAAGAGAAATCAGAAAAAGAAGGAAAATATGATTTGATGTCCAAAGAAGCAATGGATTTGACGTTTAGGGAAAAGAGGAACAACAATGGACTGAAGGAAGTAGAGACGGTAAAATGGTGAGTGAACCCCAAGAAACAACGAGAGGATGGGAGGAATATATAGAATGGTTATACGCTCAGACAGCCGACCACGTGAATCACGTACAGTGGCTACATTCCTGCCAAGTCTTTCTGCAATATCGTAGAAGGAACATCCAACTTCACATAGCCGTATTATAGGACCTCGTCCAAACTGAGTGAAGTGTCGATAATGGCATCTTTATCGCCTTAAAGGCATTTCTGTTTAATATGAACTCACCACCACCAAGTTCAAAGGCTAATAACGATCACCACCGTTGCGGTGTTTATTTAAAGCAAACCCGATTTCCATCCTCATAGAGGGGCTACAATATGTATATTGAGCAAGCAGTAAAGGATACAAAAGAAAAATTCGGAGTAGGTATTAAAATCCATGGAGAAGAAATAAAATCCTTAAGGTTCGCCGATGACATTGTAATTCTCTCAGAGACAGCAAAGGACTTGGAAGAGCAGTCGAACGGAATGGACAGTGTCTTGAAAGGAGTGTATAAGATGAACATCAACAAAAGCAAAACTAGGATAATGGAATGTAGTCGAATTAAGTCGGGTGATGCTGAGGGAATTAGATTGGGAAATGAGATTCTTAAAGTAGTAAAGGAGTTTTGCTATTTGGGGAGCAAAATAACTGATGATGGTCGAAGTAGAGAGGATATAAAATGTAGACTGGCAATGGCAAGGAAAGCGTTTGTGAAGAAGAGAAATTTGTTAACATCGAGTATAGATTTAAGTGCCAGGAAGTCGTTTCTGAAAGTATTTGTATGGAGTGTGGCCATGTATGGAAGTGAAACATGGACGATATATAGTTTGGACAAGAAGAGAATAGAAGCTTTCGAAATGTGGTGCTACAAAAAAATGGCTCTGAGCACTATGGGACTTAACATCTATGGTCATCAGTCCCCTAGAACTTAGAACTACGTAAATCTAACTAACCTAAGGACATCACAGAACACTCAGTCATCATGAGGCAGAGAAAATCCCTGACCCCGCCGGGAATCGAACCCGGGAACCAGGGCGTGGGAAGCGAGAACGCTACCACACGACCACGAGCTGCGGGCTCTGGAGCTACAGAAGAATGCTGAAGATTAGATGGGTAGATCACATAACGAGTGAGGAGGTGCTGCATAGGATTGGGGAGAAGAGGAGTTTGTGGCACAACTTGACTAGAAGAAGGGATCGGTTGATAGGACATGTTCTGAGGCATCAAGGGATCACCAATTTAGTACTGGATGGCAGCGTGGAGGGTAAAAATCGTAGAGGGAGACCAAGAGATGAATACACTAAGCAGATTCATAAGGATGTAGCCTGCAGTACGTACTGGCAGATGAAGAAGCTTGGACAGGATAGAACAGCATGGAGAGCTGCATCAAACCAGTCTCAGGACTGAAGACCACAACAACAACAAGTGGGGATACTAGGGTCACTCTTATGCGTCTGGCACTGAAACTGAGTAGACGTCATCTTTAAGATGTAGAAACACGCCTACCAACTTTCGTTTATGGTGCACAAGTTTTACTTGGTGTTACGCTTCTTTTTCGTCAGTGTAGTTCTATTGCATAACGAAATGCCCGCACTTTATTTCTTTTGACAATCCTTTTCGATCGGCCTATGGAATAGGATTTAACGTAAAGTAAAAGTAGCAATGAGCGGTGCCTTCGACTGGCAATATCCGAGCACAAATTGTAGTAGGATCCTTCGGCAGCTCATCCAGAATGAGAGAGAGTTAGTGGCAGAGTGGAGTGGCGTCGCATCACGCTCGTTGGAGTAATTTCGCCGGCGATGTCACGCTCAATTAATGTCCCTTAGCTTTGCTCCCGAGCATTAATGAACGAGAGCTGCGGTTTTAGCAATCGATGAGCGCCCTCTCTGAGGCGGGAACTGAACGGATTTATACCAACCGACTGCGGTGAAATCTGAATCATTCCCATGATACTTCGTTATCTTAGATATCCAGTTTCGCCTGATTTTTACTGAATACAGTGTGATACTGAGCCGAGTCATTTTACACGCCTTTCAGGGTCTACAGCATAATCAAAATGAACTGTACATTCCCACAAGCTGCAACAATGTCGCGAATAAAACAGGGACCCGTATATACAATAAGTTTCCGTTAATTTACGTCAATGGTCACAAATTTTTTTGTTAACCGATTACCGGTTTCAGTCTATAATGACCATCATTAGATGTGCAGCAAATGTTAACATTTGACGACGCCACTGTGGCTGTAGTACTTTAAGACTTTAGTTTTATAAAACAGGTATGCCTGTTGTTGTTGTTGTGGTCTTCAGTCCTAAGACTGGTTTGATGCAGCTCTCCATGCTAATCCATCCTGTGCAAGCTCTTTCATCTCCCAGTACCTACTGCAACCTACATCCTTCTGAATCTGCTTAGTGTATTCATCTCTTGGTCTCCCCCAACGATTTTTACCCTCCACGCTGCCCTCCAATGCTAAATTTGTGATCCCTTGATGCCTCAGAACATGTCCTACCAACCGATACCTTCTTCTAGTCAAGTTGTGCCACAAACTTCTCTTCTCCCCAATCCTATTCAGTACCTCATTAGTTACGTGATCTACCCACCTAATCTTCAACATTTTTCTGTAGCACCACATTTCGAAAGCTTCTATTCTCTTCTTGTCCAAACTATTTATTGTCCATGTTTCACTTCCATACACTCCATACAAATACTTTCAGAAACGACTTCCTGACACTAAAATCTATACTCGATGTTAACAACTTTCTCTTCTTCAGAAACGCATTCTTCGCCATTGCCAGTCTACATTTTATATCCTCTCTACTTCGACCATCATCAATTATTTTGCTCCCCAAACAGCAAAATTCCTTTACTACTCTGAGTGTCTCATTTCCTAATTTAATTCCCTCAGCATCACCCGACTTAATTCGACTACATTCCATTATCCTCGTTTTGCTTTTGTTGATGTTCATCTTATATCCTCCTTTCAAGACACTGTCCATTCCGTTCAACTGCTCATCCAAATCCTTTGCTCTCTCTGACAGAATTACAATGTCATCGGCGAACCTCAATGTTTTTATTTCTTCTCCATATATTTTAATACCTACTCCGAATTTTTCTTTTGTTTCCTTTACTGCTTGCTCAATATACAGATTGAACAACATTGGGGAGAGGCTACAACCCTGTCTCACTCCCTTCCCAACCACTGCTTCCCTTTCATGGCCCTCGACTCTTATAACTGCCATCTGGTTTCTGTACAAATTGTAAATAATCTTTCGCTCCCTGTATTTTACCCCTGCCACCTTTTGAATTTGAAAGAGAGTATTCCAGTCAACATTGTCAAAAGCTTTCTCTAAGTCTACAAATGGTAGAAATGTAGGTTTGCCTTTCCTTAATCTTTCTTCTAAGATAAGTGGTAAGGTCAGTATTACCTCACCTGTTCCAACATTTCTACGGAATCCAAACTGATCTTCCCCGAGGTCGTCTTCTACCAGTTTTTCCATTCGTCTGTAAAGAATTCGCGTTAGTATTTTGCAGCTGTGACTTATTAAACTGATAGTTCGGTAATTTTCACATCTGTCAACACCTGCTTTCTTTGGGTTTGGAATTATTATACTCTTCTTGAAGTCTGAGGGTATTTCGCCTGTCTTATACATCTTGTTCACCAGATGGTAGAGTTTTGTCAGGACTGGCTCTCCCAAGTTCGTCAGTAGTTCTAATGGAATGTTGTCTACTCGCGGGGCCTTGTTTCGACTCAGGTCTTTCAGTGCTCTGTCAAACTCTTCACGCAGTATCATATCTCCCATTTCATCTACATCTACACCCTCTTCCATTTCCATAATATTGTCCTGAAGTACATCGCCCTCTATATACTCCTTCCACCTTTCTGCTTTCCCTTCTTTGCTTAGAACTGGGTTTCCATCTGAGCTCTTGATATTCAAACAAGTGGCTCTCTTTTCTCCAATGGTCTCTTTAATTTTCCTGTAGGCAGTATCTATCTTACCCATAGTGAGATAAGCCTCTACATCCTTACATTTGTCCTCTAGGCATCCCTGCTTGGCCATTTGCACTTCCTGTCGATCTCATTTTTGAGACGTTTGTATTCCTTTTTGCCTGCTTCATTTATTGCATTTTTATATTTTCTCCTTTCATCAATTAAATTCAATATTTCCTCTGTTACCCAAGGATTGCTACTAGCCCTTGTCTTTTTACCTACTTGATCCTCTGCTGCCTTCACTACTTCATCCCTCAGAGCTACCCATTCGTCTTCTACTGTATTTCTTTCCCCCATTCCTGTCAATTGTTCCCTTATGCTCTCCCTGAAATTCTGTACAACCTCTGGTTTAGTCAGTTTATCCAGGTCCCATCTCCTTAAATTCCCACCTTTTTGCAATTTCTTCAGTTTTAATCTACAGTTCATAACCAATAGATTGTGGTCAGAGTCCACATCTGCCCCTGGAAATGTCCTACAATTTAAAACCTGGGTCCTAAATCTCTGTCTTACCATTATGTAATCTATCTGATACCTTTTAGGATCTCCAGGATTCTTCCATGTATACAACCTTCTTTTATGATTCTTGAACCAAATGTTAGATATGATTAAGTTATGCTCTGTGCAAAATTCTAACAGACAGCTTCCTCTTTCATTTCTTAGCCCCAATCCACATTCACCTACTATATTTCCTTCTCTCCCTTTTCCTACTGTCGAAATCCAGTCACCCATGACTATTAAATTTTCACCTCCCTTCACTACCTGAATAATTTCGTTTATCTCATCATACATTTCATCAATTTCTTTGTCATCTGCAGAGCTAGTTGGCATATAAACTTGTACTACTGTAGTAGGCATGGGCTTCGTGTCTATCTTGGCCACTATAATACGTTCACTATGCTGTTTGTAGTAGCTTACCCGCACTCCTGTTTTTTTATTCATTATTAAACCCACTCCTGCATTACCACTATTTGATTTTGTATTTATAACCCTGTATTCTCCTGACCAGAAGTCTTGTTCTCCCTGCCACCGAACTTCACTAATTCCCACGATATCTAACTTTAATCTATCCATTTCCCTTTTAAAATTTTCTAACCTACCTGCCCGATTAAGGTATCTGACATTCCACGCTCCGATCCGTAGAATGCCAGTTTTCTTTCTCCTGATAACGACGTCCTCTTGAGTAGTCCCCGCCCGGAGATCCGAATGGGGGACTATTTTACCTTCGGAATATTTTACCCAAGAGGACGCCATCATCATTTAACCATACAGTAAAGCTGCATCCCCTCGGGAAAAATTACGGCTGTAGTTTCCCCTTGCTTTCAGCCGTTCGCAGTACCACAACAGCAAGGCCGTTTTGATTAATGTTACAAGGCCAGATGAGTCAATCATCCAGACTGTTGCCCCTGCAACTACTGAAAAGGCTGCTGCCCCGATTCAGGAACCACACGTTTGTCTGACCTCTCAACAGATACCCCTCCGTTGTGGTTGCACCTACGGTACGGCTACCTGTATCATTGAGGCACGCTAGTCTCCCCACCAACGGCAAAGTCCATGGTTCATGGAGGTATGCCTAAGGCGCACAAATGCATATATGTCACTAGTACTTTCCATTATGGTCTATTTATTGTTTTTAAGCTGTAGACAATCTGCGAATGTATTTATGTTTGTCCCGTTTTGCTGCAGATCTGATGATGGTCATTACAGACCGAAACCGGTAATCTGTCAACAAAAAAATTTGTGACCATAGACGTAAATTAAAGGAAACTTACCGAACTCTACATTTTACTGGGATAGTGCAGATAGTAAGTTAGCGTAACAAATAAACTTTTGGACAAAGAGTTACACTTATAACGACTCGTTACAAATATATCTAACGTTTGCGACTCACTACTGATTTCATTCAAGAATACTCCATTTTTGCAAATAAACGAGTAATTTCGGAGACACCGCGAACTAAATATAGCATATAATTACGTAATGCATGTGTTTTTCTGAGGCTCTTGTCACTATTTACTTTATGACGCACTTAATTCGGCAGCCAAGTAACTTTATCTCGAGATATTTGCAGCCGATAAAACGGAAAGACGAGAACAGGACCAATGCCGCGAATGAAAAACTTTGCGCTAGAAATGGCTAGAACTTTAAATTAACAAACGACTGACAATACAAATCATCGAGAGAAGAACTTTTCCGCACTGTTGTTACTTGTAGCATAATGAAAGTACTGATAAAAGTTGTGTGATATACTACGTGATCAAAATTATCCGGACACCTGGCTGAAAATGACTTGCAAGTTCCTGGCGCCAACCATCGGTAATGCTGGATTCCAATATGGTCTTGGCCTACCCTTAGCCTTGGTAACAGCTTCCACTCTTTCAGGCATACTTTCAATCAGGTGCTGGAAGGTTTCTTGGCGAATGGCAGCCCATCCTTCACGGAGGGCTGCACTGAGGAGAGGTGTCGATGTCGGTCGGTAAGGTCTGGCAGGAAGTTGGCTTTCAAAAAAATCACAAAGGTGTTCTACAGGATTCAGGTCAGGACTCTGTGCAGGCCAGTCTATTACAGGGGTGTTATTGTAGTATAACTCTCCGCCACAGGACGTGCATTACGAACAGGTGCTCGATCGTGTAGAAAGATGCAATCGCTATCCCCGAATTGCTCTTCAACAGTTGGAAGCAAGAAGGTGCTTAAAACACACGCAGGCCTGTGCTGTGAAAGTGTCAAGCAAAACAGCAAGGGGTGCAAGCCCCCTCCATGACAAACACGACCTCACCATAACACCACCGGTTCAGAAATTTACTGTTGGCACTACACGCGCTGGCAGATGTTGTTCAGCGGGCATTCACCAACCCACATCCTGCCATCGGATCGCCACATTCTGTACTGTGATTCATCACTCCACACAACGTCTTTCCACTGTTAAATCGTCCAATGGTTACGCTCCTTACACCAAGTGAGACGTCGTTTGGCATTTACCGGCGTAAGGTGTGGCTTGTGAGCAGCAGCTCCACCATGAAATCTAAGTTTTCTCACCTCTCGCCTAACTGCCATAGTACCTGCAGTGGATTACACACTACGCCCCTCTTCAACTGACGTCGGTCTCTGTGAGTCAACAGACGAGGTCGGCCTGTACGCTTTTGTGCTGTATGTGTCCCTTCACGTTTCCACTTCACTATCACATCGGAAACAGTGGACCTGGGGATACTTAGGAGTGTGGAAATCTCGCGTACAGACGTATGACACAAGTGACACCCAATCATCCGACCACGTTCGAAGTCTGTGAGTTCCGCAGAGCGCCCCATTCTGCTCTCTCATGATGTCTAATGACTACTGAGGTCGCTGATATGGAGCACCTGGCAGTAGGTGGCATCACAATGCACCTAATATGAAAAACGTACGTTTTGGGGGTGTCCGGATACTTTTGCTCACATAGTGTATTTGTGAACGAGGTAATCGCCTATGTTTTTAGCTTCCTGAGAAAGTAGCCAATTGGGAAGTTGTTTCAAAATGCAGGAAGATGTGAAATTGAGCAGTGCTGGAAACGAAGAATGGTAGCTGATCCTCAGCAGATATAAATATAGCGTAATGTATGTAAGTGGCGAAAATCAATCGATATCATCAGAGCAGACTCCAAGGCCGTGCGAAGTGGATGCGCCGGTTGCCGTGAGACGACCGAAGCTTAACACCGTCGGACGTGGCCCGTACTAAGATGGGTGACCACCCCGGTACGCTGCCTGCTGTTGACAATTTTCCCTCTTTTTATTTATTTTTATGAATGTGTGGTGTTTCTTCTTTTGAAAGAGCAGGCGTAACGCAGACCCCGCAGCTATGAAACACTATATAAATGGAAGAGGGATCGCTGTTGTCAGATGCAGCGGGACATTAAGCGGAATCAGCGGCGACGAGCGAAATTGCGTACCGGACCGGGATTCGAACAAGGAATCTACCGCTTGGTGCGGTAACCACTGCGCCATCCAGGACACAGCGTTATTGCAACTGCACGGACCATCCCGGTACGCCTTACGGCCGAATAGCGGACGGGAGTATAATGGACAGGGACTGCGGATAGGTGATGCTCGGTGCGAGTGTGAATCGGCCGTGACGCGTCCCGAGGTAGTCGGTACAGTTGCAATAACGCTGTGTCCCGGATCGCGGAGTGGCTACCACACCTGTCTAATAAGCAGGAGACCCCGGGTTCGAATCTCGGTCCGGTACACATTTTCGCTCGTCAGTGCTGATTCCACTTAATGTCCCGCTGCAGCTGACAGCAGTGGTGCTGTAAAGTCCCTTATCACCAGACTTTGGGTCAATGTCCTGGATTAAATTCCAAATCTCTCTGCAGTGTCTCATGAAGTGCAGACCTGCGACATCCGTCCGTCGGCTGGAGACGTTAAGTTCGGCCTCCTCCTTGGAGGTATTTGAGAGCCATCACCGGGTTTCGCCCTTTCCGTTCTCTCATCATATCCAACACAAACATGACATTACACTACACACACCCCCACCATAGTCATATACACTTACATACACAGCTCATACTTTGCGTAGGGATGGTGCCTGCGGATGCAGAAGATACGAAAAACCTTTCCAATTAGGCGGCTGAGCCTGCCGTTCGGGGTCTCCCAGGCCTTCATGCCATACGACTTTAGTTTATCTGGGCACCGCGTAGGCGATTAGCCATTATGATCAGTCACAGCCGTCAAATATCTCTCCTGGCGAAACTCAGGTGCCTGACTGCACTACGAAAGAGGTTGCAGGCCTTCGTTTCCAGAGGAAAGAGGAGGTTTCAGTGCCCTCCTCTATTTAAAAAGACATAACGTAAACATACAAATTAATAGAATATTACCAGTTGGAAGATTGAACGGCTAGCGTATAACGAATAAGTCAAGTGGACTGCCTAGCCTTTGCAGACGACATAGCAATAGTAAGTGAGACGGAAGAAGACGCAAAGACACACCTCGACAGCTGAAGTAAGGTAGCCAGAAAGTTGGGACTGAGGATCACCTATAACAAGACGAAGACACAAAATACCACTGCAGACTGGGAAACACCGGAAGGCACTGTGCAAATTGTGGACAAATTTAAATACCTGGGAGAATTTATAACAGGAAGGAACAGGAGCAAGGAGGGAATAACAGAGAGGATAAAGAAGATGAGGTCAGTCTTCTGCTTGACGAGAGAGGTATACAATAAAAAGAATATATCCACAGAGGCAAAGATAAGCCACTACAAGGCAACGGTGAGGAATGCAGTATTATATACTGCTGAGACGATGACACTAGGAAGAAATGGGGCAGAGCAACTAGAGAAAGAAGAGAGAAAAATACTGAGAAAAATACTGAGAAAAATACCAGGTCCCAAAAGAGGTGGAGAGAGGTGGATGCGAAGACCTAGGGAAGAATTGTACCGGAACACGAGAACACTATCTGGGGAAATCAGACTCAAAAGGGCAAGGTTTGCTGGACATGCAGTTATGATGAGTATGGACAGAATGACGAAGAGGGTGTAGGAAACAACAGGGAGGACAAGGGGAAAGACAGGAATCAAGTGGGTTGTTGAACTTCGGAAGGACCGGTTGGAATTAGGGATCAAGGTCGACGGAAAGGAAAATTGGAGGAACAAAAATACACCGACCAATATGCCGGAGATCAATGACAGAGAAGAATACAGGAAAAGATTAGAGTTTCACCAGTGGAGCCGACAGGAGAAACGGAAACTGAAGATCTCGGAAGAAGAGCGGGAGAAAGGAAGAGAAAGAATGAAGAGGTTCTGGGAGAAGAAGAGGAAAATGCAGTCCACGAAGGGGCTACCCGTGTTCCAACAGAGGCCGTAACTCAAGAAGAAGAAGTTGGGAGATTGAACGGCTAGCGTATAACGATTAAGTTCATGTGTAACAATTGATTAAACTGACTTTTCCTTGAAGGTAGTCGGACGATTAATCGTAAAATTCTAAATTCCCAGAGCGGCTACTGACCTCACTAAACTGACAATACTTTCGTTCCATTAAGTGGTGCAAATAAATGCAGGAAGGCTGCTTCTAAAGTCTAGGTGCGATAAAAAGAGCACCAATTGTGGCCATTAGCTGTGGGGATACCAGGTTTAGTGATATCTTGGCGGCGGCGATGCAGCACACAAAGGCGTGTCCTCTGCTTTCGGCACTGCCTGGCCGGGTCTTGCTGAACGTGGGAGCTGCTTGATCTTGGTTTGTGCAAGGCAACAATGAGAGTTCTTTGTTCAGATCACTACCTTTCGAGTTGGTAACCTGCGCCACTTCGTGGAAGAGCCGCTCTATGGACAAATTCGAACGGCGAAGCCATAAAGCAGTCACTGTTCCGACGTTAAAAGATCAGTCAAGCAGCCGCTCTCAGTTCAGCGTGATAGACGCTGCTGCGCCGATGTGTGAGCAGTTTTGCTGGCGATACCTCATTGGGACGTTCCCTTGCAGCATATTACATCCTCTCATTTCAGGCTGGGCCTTTACTACACGACTGACCATTAAAATTGCTACACAGAGAAGAAATGCAGATGATAAACGGGTATTCATTGGACAAATATATTATACTAGAACTGACATGTGATTACATTTTCACGCAATTTCGGTGCATAGATCCTGAGAAATCAGTACCCAGGACAACCACCTCTGGCTGTAATAACGGCCTTGATACGCCTGGACATTGAGTCAAACAGAGCTTGGATGGCGTGTACAGGTACGGCTGCCCATGCAGATTCAACACGATACCACAATTCATCAGGAGTAGTGACTGACGTATTGTGACGAGCCAGTTGCTCGGCCACCATTGACCAGACGTTTTCAATTCATTAGAGATCTGGAGAATGTGCTGACCAGGGCTGCAGTCGACCATTTTCTGTGTCCAGAAAGGACCGTACAGGACCTGCAACATGCGGTCGTGCATTATCCTGCTGATATGTAGGGTTTCGCAGGGATCGAATGAAGGGTAGAGCCACGGGTAGTAACACATCTGAAATGTAACGTCCACTGTTCAAAGTGCCGTCAATGCGAACAAGAGGTGACCGAGATGTGTAACCAATGGCACCACATACCATCACGCCGGGTGATACGCCAGTATGGCGATGACGAATACACGCTTCCAATGTGCGTTCACCGCGATGTCGCCAAACACGGATGCGACCATCATGATGCTGTAAACAGAACCTGGATTCATCCGAAAAAATGACGCTTTGCCATTCGTGCACCCAGGTTCTTCGTTGAGTACACCATCGCAGGCGCTCCTGTCTGTGATGCAGCGTCAAGGGTAACCGCAGCCATGGTCTCCGAGCTAATATTCTATGCTGCTGCAAACGTCGTCGAACTGTTCGTGCAGATGGTTGGAGCCCAGCATCCTATGGTAGTGAAACATGGATTGTGGGAAAAACGGAACAGAAGAGAATCGAAGCATCTGAGATACGGTGCTACAGAAGGATGTTGAAAATTTGGTGGACTGATACGGTAAGGAATGAGGAGGTTCTCCGCAGAACCGGCGAGGACAGGAATATATGAAAACGCTGACAAGAAGAACGGACAGGATTGTAGGACATCTGTTAAGACATCATGTAATAACTTACACAGTACTACAAAAGGCTGTAGAGGATAAAACCTGTAGAGGAAGACAGAGACAGGAAAACATGCATCAACAACTGGGTTCGTACGGTGCAAGTTACTACTCCCAGATGAAGAGGTTGGCACAGGAGAGGCATTCGTGGCGGGCCGCATTAAACCAATCAGAAGATTGAAGACCCAGAAAAAGTCACAAATAGTCGCCATATTATAATTTTCCCTATATTTTTTTGGGTTGCCTAGGCAACAGTTTTGTACTGAGTACTTTCTAGAGAACTTTCGGTTTCGTTTCGGCGACGACAAGAATACTGTATAAATAAAATTATACGCTAGAATTATACTCTTCAGAGGAATTTGCGGCGAGCGAAAGGATCGTTTGCATATTTACTGCAGAGAGTCTGCTAGCAAAAAAATTTCAAGTGGACCTTTTCCACCTCGGTAAGGGGTGGCGCATCAGCAAACCAAATTTCTATTTTCACTGAATTCTGCAGCAAGAGCAAAAGAGGAGAGCGCGGTGCCAGTATGTAATGCGGCTACAGCCGCGGCCGCTGCGTTAAAAATTTCATTACAAGGAGGAAACGGAGGGCAGCGCAGCGTGGATAAACTAGAGAGTCCAGCGCAGGAGCTCCTCTGCGTTTCTCACTCCAGGACCGAAACCAGCACGTGTGCTTCGCAAGGCTTTACGATTAAGAACGGAAAATTTGAGGGTGGTTGGGAAGGGGGGGAGGGGTTGTTGTAGGATGAGCGCCTGTGGTACTTTGTAACTTCATTTTTCGTGACCAACAGCCGACTTTTTTTAAAGTTATGCTCGTCTGATAACGGCCCACATGTCCATTTTCAGCGGCACACAACAAATGTATACAGCTACGTACCTGAGTAACTTTGTTTTGTATGAAAAAATTGACATTGAGTACTCAAATGATTTATAGTGACATTCCTATACCTGCTGCACCTGCTGGAACATATTTGCACTCCAATCATAATGCTTCAAGTCTCATGTCTAATGCGAGATTAACCAGGGTGTTTCAGACAGAGTGTGAAGGCGAATATACACTCCTGGAAATTGAAATAAGAACACCGTGAATTCATTGTCCCAGGAAGGGGAAACTTTATTGACACATTCCTGGGGTCAGATACATCACATGATCACACTGACAGAACCACAGGCACATAGACACAGGCAACAGAGCATGCACAATGTCGGCACTAGTACAGTGTATATCCACCTTTCGCAGCAATGCAGGCTGCTATTCTCCCATGGAGACGATCGTAGGGATGCTGGATGTAGTCCTGTGGAACGGCTTGCCATGCCATTTCCACCTGGCGCCTCAGTTGGACCAGCGTTCGTGCTGGACGTGCAGACCGCGTGAGACGACGCTTCATCCAGTCCCAAACATGCTCAATGGGGGACAGATCCGGAGATCTTGCTGGCCAGGGTAGTTGACTTACACCTTCTAGAGCACGTTGGGTGGCACGGGATACATGCGGACGTGCATTGTCCTGTTGGAACAGCAAGTTCCCTTGCCGGTCTAGGAATGGTAGAACGATGGGTTCGATGACGGTTTGGATGTACCGTGCACTATTCAGTGTCCCCTCGACGATCACCAGTGGTGTACGGCCAGTGTAGGAGATCGCTCCCCACACCATGATGCCGGGTGTTGACCCTGTGTGCCTCGGTCGTATGCAGTCCTGATTGTGGCGCTCACCTGCATGGCGCCAAACACGCATACGACCATCATTGGCACCAAGGCAGAAGCGACTCTCATCGCTGAAGACGACACGTCTTCATTCGTCCCTCCGTTCACGCCTGTCGCGACACCACTGGAGGCGGGCTGCACGATGTTGGGGCGTGAGCGGAAGACGACCTAACAGTGTGCGGGACCGTAACCCAGCTTCATGGAGACGGTTGCGAATGGTCCTCGCCGATACCCCAGGAGCAACAGTGTCCCTAATTTGCTGGGAAGTGGCGGTGCGGTCCCCTACGGCACTGCGTAGGATCCTACGGTCTTGGCGGGCACCCGTGCGTCGCTGCGGTCCGGTCCCAGGTCGACGGGCACGTGCACCTTCCGCCGACCACTGGCGACAACATCGATGTACTGTGGAGATCTCACGCCCCACGTGTTGAGCAATTCGGCGGTACGTCCACCCGGCCTCCCGCATGCCCACTATACGCCCTCGCTCAAAGTCCGTCAACAGCACATAAGGTTCACGTCCACGCTGTCGCGGCATGCTACCAGTGTTAAAGACTGCGATGGAGCTCCGTATGCCACGGCAAACTGGCTGACACTGACGGCGGCGGTGCACAAATGCTGCGCAGCTAGCGCCATTCGACGGCCAATACCGCGGTTCCTGGTGTGTCCGCTGTGCCGTGCGTGTGATCATTGCTTGTACAGCCCTCTCGCAGTGTCCGGAGCAAGTATGGTGGGTCTGACACACCGGTGTCAATGTGTTCTTTTTTCCATTTCCAGGAGTGTATTTGGACTCGTAAACGTAAGAAACATTACTCTTTTAGCAGAGTTATTGAATATGGTATATTTAGTTGTTTTCAAGTGTGTTACAGCAACGAGATACAATTTTTTTGTGTATCAGTATTTCTGTTCGTGACGCAACTGATGCATTTAAACCTTCTTGTATACAAATCAGTTTAAAGCAAGTTTTTATAAATTTTAGTTAGGGAGTGGTACATACTGTAATTGCTGTTGTCGTGTAGTGACAGGCTGCCTCGAAGCGCTGTTTGAAGTCATTGGGGTGCTGCGGATTCGGTCACATAGACAACATTCTTAAAGGTCACCCTGCACGACCATTTTGTCAGATTTCACTATGTTTGTCAAACATTTGACCGTTTCCGGTGCTATTTTACGTGTTTGTCAAAGAGCGTGTTTGGCGTCTTTTTCAGAAATTTTGACTGACAGAATATTTGACAAGATGGCAGACGTTGTCTGAGTTGATATGTCGCCGCACGTTTTTAGTGAAAATTAGCTTTATTACCATTAATCTCACTGCATCTTGAGCTTGCGCAACTATGGAAACTACGATCAAGGACAAAAACGAAACAGCACTGGCATTTCCCAGAATAGTTGCGGTATATCATCTTGTCTAGCCATACACTAACGCAGGAAAAGATTAAGAATAAAATCAGTATTCTACGCACAACATCCAAGCAGGAGTGCAATAAAATAAAATAACTCAAATTTTTCCGTTCCTTCCATTGACGATATAGGATCCATGCTCCCAGGAGGTGGTATTTCAATCAACTGTCATTACAGGACGAAGCAGAAAGAAATAAATTTTCGCACGGTTGCGTCTTCTTTTTCACTGTGAGGGCGAAGTAACTCTAAAAGAGTAATTAAAAGTTTCACTGACCATTCGCAGAAAGTTGATATAACCATAAGGTTCTGAGCGCAATATTTCATTTAACAGGCTTTCAGAGACGTGTGATGCGAAATGCTGACGTAATCGGCGCTCGGTGCTACCAATAAAAACTGCAACGTTTAGCTTCACCAAACATTTTGACACTACAACTGCTAGTTCGCTGGCCTTTGCAGAAATAAAAAACAGGGAAGTCGACATGAAGTGTTCAAGACAAATCCGATGTGTGACGAAACCGAACGATGGACAAGTCTGACACGTTTTATTGTGCCACTTACATGCAGTTAATATTGTTCGCAAAGTGAGCATCGGCAAACGACAATGTACATCACTTTCCTTTCAGTTCTTGCTCTAAGGGGGATAGGCAGGATGCTAGCCTGTTGGTTTACAGAATGTTGAATAATAAATCAATACTTAAAATACGGTTCTAAAACCAGCAGCATATTTACAATGTGCTTCCGATATTTTTGTAGGCAGGTACATCTACGAGTGTATTTTTTCTACCGATTAACGATATGTCGATATTTTTGTTGCTATATCGAGATCCGGTAATGATACCTTTTTTTAAGTATCAACAGACGAAGTAAACAGGCTTTGTCTGGATCTGAGGATCGAAGAACTCACAGATCATAGTAGTGCAGGTAATGAACTTCCTGAAAGAGAATGAATGGTGTCACTTAATGCTCAACACAACTACTGCTGGGCCGTCCTCTTTCACCGAGCCTACCATTACAGTAGCAGTTTCCCTGCACATGTTAGAACTTTACATGCACTTCAGTTACAGGAATTTAAACAAGGGGTTGTGTACGTATAGATGGTATACTGCCACACTGAGGGGTTATTTGTTCAGCAGTTCTTCGATGAAGATTTATCGGACAGAATGGTAGAGACGCTCCAAGATTCACCAGCCACAACTCCTCTTGACTTTTTTGTAGCTTTACGTTAAGGACAAAATCTGTAGTTCACCATTTCCGGCGGCGCAGATTCTTACAACACAAATAGAAGATGCTGCGGAGGCGGTGACGGAAGAGACGTTGGCAAAGACGTAGAGAGAAACTGAATGACGCCGAGAGGTACTATGGGAATCAAACGGATCACATAGGGAAGTGTATAAATAAAAACAATTGTGAATAAAGTCGCAGTCAGAAGGAACCGCATAGCTGTATCTAGCATAGTTTCCAAGGAACAAATTTTTTATAATCAGGGAAAGACTTTATGCTTACCCTTTATATAACATAAATGTACCGGAATATATGATTATAAATTAAAAGTACATCGCTCATGCGCAATGGGCTCAGCGTCATCCCCAGTGTTCACAACAAAAAATGGTTCAAATGGCTCTGAGCACTATGGGACTTAACAGCTGTGGTCATCAGTCACCTAGAAACTTAGAACTACTTAAACCTAACTAACCTAAGGACATCACACACACCCATGCCCGAGGCAGGATTCGAACCTGCGACCGTAGCAGCCGCGCGGTTCCTGACTGCGCGCCTAGAACCGCGAGACCACCGTGGCCGGCTGTTCGTAACAGTATGAGGCAGTATCGTGAAGTTCTAATTATCACGACTGAAAAAAAGTAAGACAGAGACTTCCGTGTCAATTTATTGTTGTTGATTCTTTTCCATGTAGTCACTGTCCAGTCTCAAACATTTTCGCAGCTTTTCTTTACTTTACAAATACCATGTGTGTAGAAATCTGCAGTTTAGTCTTAGCCGGCCGATGTGGCCGAGCGGTTCTAGGCGCTTCAGCCCAGAACCACGCGACTGCTACCGGCGCAGGTTCGAATCCTGCCTCAGGCATGGATGAGTGTGTCCCTAGGTTATTTAGGTTTAAGTAATTCTAGGTTCTAGGGGACTGATGATCCCAGATGTTGTCCCATAGTGTTCACAGTCATTTGAACCATTTAGTCTTAAAACACTTCCCCACTTCATTGGCGACGTCATCTGTGTTGGTCAAATCCGCGGCTATATAACGGATTGGAAAACGAGAAGTCATCTGCTGTAACATTATGAGAATAAGATGAATGCTTCAAGATTTCAAAGCCTCATGCTTCCCTTTTGCCAACTGCACCTTGATATGAATGCCACGGTGCACTGTCAGACAGAAGACGAACGCCTCTGGAGAGCATACCATCGCCTTCCTTAAACCGAGCTTAGCACGACTTGTCCAGAAGATTGCTGTAGAAGCTACCAGTGATGGTTTGATCCTTGGCAAGGTAATCTAGCAGAATGACTCCTATACAGTCCATAAAACTGAAAGCAATACCTTGCGAGCTGAATTTTGCATTTGGCCCGTCTTTTAGGGATATTTGGTAAGTTTGGAAACTCGTAATCCACTAAACAATACTGTCAAAAGATGGGAAAATACTTCCACAAACGGCTGACATCTCATCGTGGATTTCGCGGGCACTCTTTACCCATTGGAATGCAGGAAAAGTTTTCACACTAAGATCCTCAGTTTTCTCCATCTTACACCACAATCACTTCTAACATTCAATTAAAAAAAAAAAAAAAAAAAAAAAAAAGGTATACGACACAATTAGCTGAAATACTCAACATCTTGCGCTGTGGAACGAATGATAAAATTGACAAAATTTCATCAATATCCATACATATTATAAAAATGGTATATGTGTACGTGTACACCTCCTGACCCGCCTGGTTAGCCAAGAGCGCTAATGCGCTGCTTCCTGGACTCGGGTAGGCGCGCCGGCCCCGGATCGGATCCGCCCGGCGGATTACCGACGGCGGCCGATGTGTTGGCCAGCCTAGATGTGGTTTTTAGGCGGTTTTCCACATCCCACTAGGTGAATACCGGGCTGGTCCCCACGTTCCGCCTCAGTTACACGACTCGCAGACATCTGAACATGTTCGCACTATTCCATGGATTACACTAGATGCAGACAGCTGGGGCACACTAATTCCATCCTGGGGGGTATGGGGTGGCGGCAGGAAGGGCATCCGGCCACCCCTTCTAACTAACCTTGCCAAATCCGTTCCTAACTGTGCCGACCTTGCGAAACCGCGGGACAAGGCACCAGCAAAAGGAAGAAAGGAAGTACTTGTACACCTCCTCCTAAACAACTGGACCGATTTCAACCAAACTTGGTACACACATCCCTTACTGTAAGGCAACAATCGCTGTTGGGGTGAGAACCACCTACTGAGATGAGTGGAAAACTGCACATAATGTACGACATTTAAATTTATTACTTCTGCATTTCTAACTCTATTAGCAATCAATTTCGCAGACAGTGTCCACATTTGCCGCTAAATACACCTACAAATTTTTTTCACGGCACCACAAACAGGTCAAGTGACGTGATAAACACCGTGATGCGTAGAAAGATGCAGCATTCTGCATGAAGTTCTGATACATTCATTCTTTACTACTAAGACACCACTACAATTGAATCAACTTAAGGAAATCCTTAACATCTGGCAGCGATTTTGACAGATTTCAACTGCGGCAGCGTCTTTGACACATGTGAACCGCGAAGCACAAAACCGTCAAAACAATAACTATGAAGAGGCATTGCCTCAGACGTTTACAAAATCGCGTTGTAGACACGCGACGGAACTGCTCCCAGCCTACACAAACTGTCGTGGAGTCTGCAGCAAGAGTATATATAAGGTCTCAGATCTAATAGAAAATTGGCAAAATGGATACTTGGACAAAGCCGGGTTTGGCAGCTAGTAGGATATAATTTCGGGGCGATAATTAGAACTTTACGATACTCCTCGTACATCATCTCCCAGCGACCTCGTAACCATGGCGAAAGCCATCCCTGGCGGTGGCGGATGAAGGGAGGTTAGCAGCGCGCACCGTCGAGGTGTGCGTCGCGCCTGCCCTGGCGGCGGGTGAAGCCTTCCAAATTAATTCGGCTCCCCGCCGCGCCGCGGCGCCACGTCATGCCACGCCACGCCACACCCCGCCGCCTCATTTCGGTAATTGCTCCGGCGCTGCGCCGCCGCCCCCTGCGGTCGCCGCCGGCGTCGCCTGCTCGAGGCGTCGGCTGGCTCCACGTCTTTATCCACAGCTAGCCCGCCTTAATTAACTTTGGAGCAACCAACCTTCTCTGACACCTTGCGAGATCCCACAAGTAGCCGTAGACCGCACAGGTGCCAGTGACCCAGATGTGAGCCCAACACAGGGGAGGAGGATTCATTGGAGCTATGAGTCCCCTCCTCCACAAAGAATTTTTTAGTCGAATGTGCACGGCATACCTTGATCCTTATCTTGCCAAACGGCGCGGAATGGGAGAGGACAATGGTAGGGGTGGGGGCTCCATTGCGGAACATCAAAAAGCTGTAGTAAAGAGTGGTTCAAGACCTGAAATCACGGATGACAGCATACACGGTAGGGATCACATGGTATATGCGCAGTAGCAAGCTGCACCTCTTATGTCTGAGTGAAGCCAACTAGCGCTTGGTAGCTCACAGTTGTCATAATCAGTTGGGGGACTGATGACCTTAGCTGTTTAGTCCCCCTTAAACATCCCAACAACCACCACCATCATAATCAGTTGTGATTTAATTAAGTTTTGGAGTGGAAACAAGGTTGTTTACGGCAGTTTTTATTAGTGACTGGCAACTGAGTGCAGAGTTACGCCATAATTATCAGTGTATTCAGGAATTTTTAAAGTAAGTTTTTACGTGAAAACTAATAGTTTGCTGAACGATTGTTAGTTGTACTAATCACAGCAGATACGTAAATACGTAAGTTTTGAATTAAGTTTAATATATTTCGTAAAAACAGCGAGACGAAAGGAAAATGGATAAATGCTTCTCAAAGTGCAGATCCGTTTTCAACTGAAAGTGCTCGGGTGTGCTCAAGACATTTTACTGATTCAGATTACACATCAAAAATCAGCTGCTGAATATTGTCTAGAAATGAAAATTGAAGACTTATGCTGTCCCAGCTGTAAATCTACCATACTCCAATGCTGATTCTATATGTAGTAAAAAGCGTAATAATGAGAGAAATATTCTGGCGCAAAAACGAAGCTAAATGTAAAGATGTAGAAGATATTTTACAGGTAACTACGTTACCAACTAATGAAGAACTTACTACTAGCTAAACGTTAACCGAGAAAACAAATACTCCTGTGAATACGACAATGCGTGCTTAGGCGAACAACTAGAAATTACGAAAAAAGAAATAAAAGACCTTGCGCAAAAGATCTCGACGTAGCGCTTGCCAACAGAAATTAAAACATCTTCAAAAAGTGATTCAGGGCTCTTTTTCTGACTGCGAACAACAAGTGGTTATGGAGAGACGGTGCACGAAATCTACATCTATATCTATATGGAAACTCTGCACATCACACAATTCTCTATTATTCCAATCTCGTATAGCGCGTGGGAAAGAATGAACACCTATATCTTTCCTTACGAGCTCTGATTTCCCTTATTTTATCGTGGTGATCGTTCCTCCCTATGTAGGTCGGTGTCAACAAAATATTTTCGCATTCGGAGGATAAAGTTGGTGATTGGAATTTCGTGGGAAGATTCTGTCGCAACGAAAAACGCCTTTCTTTTAATGTTTTCCAGCCCAAATACTGTATCATTTCTGTGACACTCTCTCCCATATTTCGCGATGATACAAAACGTGCTGCTTTTCTTCGAACTTTTTTCGATGTACTCCGTCAGTCCTACCTGGTAAGGGTCCCACACCGCACAGCAGTATTTTATAAGAGAACGGACAAGCGTAGTGTAAGCAGTCTCCTTAGTAGGTCTGTTACATTTTCTAAGTGTCCTGCCAATAAAACGCAGTCTTTGGTTAGCCTTCCCTACAACATTTTCAATGTGTTATTTCCAATTTAAGTTGTTCGTAATTGTAATACCTCGGAATTTAGTTGAATTTACGGCTTTTAGATTAGACTGATTTATCGTTTAACCGAAGTTTAACAAGTTCCTTTCAGCACTCATGTGGATGACCTCACACTTTTCGTTATTTAGGGTGAACTGCCACTTTTCGCACCATTCAGATATTTTTTCTAAATCTTTTTTGAGTTTGTTTTGATCTTCTGATGACTTTATTAGTCGATAAACGACAGCGTCTCTGCAAACAACAGAAGACGGCTGCTGAGATTGTCTCCGAAATCATTTATATAGATCAGGAAAAGAAAAGGGCCTATAACTCTACCTTGGGAAACGCCAGAAATCACTTCTGTATTACTCGATGACTTTCCGTCAGTTACTACGAACTGTGACCTGACTGACAGGAAATCGCAAATCCAGTCACGTAACTGCGAAGATATTCCATAAGCACGCAATTTCATTACGAGCCGCTTGTGTGGTACAGTGTCAAAAGCCTTCCTGAAATCCAGAAATACGGAATCGATTTGAAATCCCTTGTCAGTAGCACTCAGCACTTCATGTGAATAAAGAGCTAGTTGTCTTTCACAAGAACGATGTTTTCTAAACCCATGTTGACTGTTTGTCAATAGACCGTTTCTTTCGAGGTAATTCATAATGTTCGAACACAATATATGTTCTAAAATATTCCTGCATATCGAGGTTAACGATATGGGCCTGTAATTTAGAGGACTACTCCTACTACCTTTCTTGAATATTGATGTGACTTGTGCAACTTTCCAGTCTTTGGGTACGGATCTTTCATCGAGCGAACGGTTGTATATGATTGTTAAGTATGGAGCTAAGGCATCAGCATACTCGGAAAGGAACCTAATTGGTATACAGTCTGGACCAGAAGACTTGCTTTTATTAAGTGATTTGAGTTGCTTCACTACTCCGCGGATATTTACTTCTACGTTACTCATGTTGGCAGCTGTTCTCGATTCGAATTCTGGAATATTTACTTCGTCTTCTTTTGTGAAGGCATTTCGGAAGGCTGTGTTTAGTAACTCTGCTTTGGCAGCACTGTCTTCGATAATATCTCTATTGCTATATCGCAGAGAAGGCATCGATTGTTTTTTGCCGCTAACATACTTTACATACGACCAGAATCTTTTTGGATTTTCTGCCAGGTTTCGAGACAAAGTTTCGTTGTGGAAACTGTTATAGGCGTCTCGCATTGAAGTCCGCGCTAAATTTTGAGCTTCTGTAAATCATCGCCAATCTTGATGATTTTGCGTCTGTTTAAATTTGACATGTTTGTTTCGTTGTTTCTGCAACAGTGTTCTGACCCGTTTTGTCTACCAAGGAGGATCAGCTCCGTCGTTCGTTCATTTATTTGGTATAAATCTCTCAATTGCTGCCGATACTATTTCTCCGAATTCAAGCCACATCTGGTCTACACTTTTATTATTAATTTGGAATGAGTGGAGATTGTCTCTCAGGAAGGCGTCAAGTGAATTTTTATCTGCTTTTTTGAATAGGTATATTTTTCGTTTATTTTTCGAGGATTTGGGGATTACAATATTTAATCTCGCTACGACAACCCTCTGTTCACTAATCCCTGAATCGGTTTTGATGCTCGTAATTAACTCAGTATTACTAAGTAGTCGTCTGAAGATATTGCAAAGGCTGCGACTTTATGCTGTCTATCTTATAAAGCTCATCTTATGTCAGGGACGTACTGAAAGATCCTCTTTCTAGTGGAGCCACTACTGAAAGAAGACTCACGCAATTTAGAGTTACACCAGGCCTTAGTGTTCTGAAAAGTCAATCAAACCTATTAACATAATTTGGGAAAGACCTGGATCTTAGCTTTGATGAAATGAAAGTAAACAGCGATTTATGTTATGACCACGGAGAGCAGATTGTCAGTGGACCACACAACATTGCTCAAGTTATGGTCATGAGGAGTTTGTTATGAAAATGGATGCAGCCCATTTATTATAACTTTGACACACCCGTTCCTAAGGAATTCTTGACTTAAACGGTTCAAGTAGTAGAAAACGTCGAATTTAAAGTGAGATAATTCGTCTGCTATATGCGGCCATCGAACAGAAAACTTACAGGGTATCTAAAGGTTATATTTGATACCTCAGGATTCGAAAACCCATCAAATTAGAACAGGTATAGGTTTTGTGTAATGTGCCTTATGGCTTACAGTTGTTTAGGAATCTCTGTCTGAAGATGGTTATCGACTAAAATCTGGCCTTTACTCACGAAAGAATCGCTCTTTCAGTTTTCTGAAAGGTCAAGCCATCTGCTACATCCTTCCTCAGTCGAGTTATGCTGGTGAAAGTGGTTGACATCCTTCAGAAGTCTTATAATAGCATTTCACCAACCACAGAAAAAACAGTCCAACTAATATGAAACTTAATAACAATAACAATAATAATCGACTAAACTACGGAAAATCTCTATTACATTAGTACCTGCGTATGACTTAAAACACGGATGCATCGTGGGCCTATAAGTTTGAATACATGCGGCGTGGCGACGGGACTACCAATTAAAAACACTCAAAAGAGGGAAGATCGCTGGACCTGATGGGATACCAGTTCTTTTTTACACAGAGTACGCGAAGGAACTTGCCCCCTTTCTTGCAGCGGTGTACCGTAAGTCTCTAGAAGACCGTAGCGTTCCAAAAGATTGGAAAAGGGCACAGGTCATCCCCGTTTACAAGAAAGGACGTCGACCATATGAGCAGAACTATAGACCTATATCTGTAACGTCTATCAGTTGTAGAATTTTAGAACACATACTATGTTCGAGTACACTGACTGTTCTGGAGAGTAGAAATCTATTCTGTAGAAATCAGCATGGGTTTCGAAAAAGACGATCGTGTGAAACCCAGCTTGCGCCTTCGATCACGAGACTCAGAGGGCCATAGACACGGGTTCCCAGGTAGATGCCGTGTTTCTTGACTTCCGGATGGCGTTTGATGCAGCTCCCCACAGTCGTTTAATGAACAAAGTAAGAGCATATGGATTATCAGACCAATTCTGTGATTGAATTGAAGAGTTCCTAGATAACAGAACGCAACATGTCATTCTCAATGGAGAGAAGTCATCCGAAGTAAGAGTGATTTCAGGTGTGCCGCTGGGGAGTGTCATAGGACCGTTGCTATTCACAATATATATAAATGACCTTGTGGATAACATCGGAAGTTCACCGAGGCTTTTTGCGGATGATGCTGTAGTATATCGAGAGGTTGTAGCAATGGAAAATTGTACTGAAATGCAGGAGGATCTGCAACGAATTGACGCATGGTGCAGGGAAAGACAGCTGAATCTCAATGTAGACAAGTGTAATGTCCTGCGAATACACAGAAAGAAAGATCCTTTATCGTTTAGCTACAATGTATCAGGTCAGAAACTGGAAGCAGTTAATTCCATAAATTATCTGGGAGTAGGCATTAGGAGTGATTTAAAATGGAATGACCATATAAAATTAATCGTCGGTAAAGCAGATGCCAGACTGAGATTCAGTGGAAGAATCCTAAGGAAATACAGTCCGAAAGCAAAGGAAGTAGGTTACAGTACACTTGTTCGCCCATTGCTTGAATATTGCTCATCGGTGTGGGATACGTACCAGATGGGGTTGTTGGGGGAGATAGGTAAGATCCAACGGAGAGCAGCGCGCTTCGTTACAGGATCCTTCAGTAATCACGAAAGCGTTACGGAGACGAGAGATAAACTCCAGTGGAAGACTCTGCAAGAGAGACGCTCAGTGGCTCGGTACGGGCTTTTGTTGCAGTTTCGAGAACATACCTTCACCGAGGAGTCAAGCAAGTATACTGCTCCCTCCTACGTATATCTCGCGAAGAGACCATGAGGATAAAATCAGAGAGATTAGAACCCACACAGAGGCATACCGACAATCTTTCATTCCACGGACAATACGAGACTGGAATAAAAGGGAGAACCGTTAGAGGTACTCAAGGTACCCTCGGCCGTACACCGTCAGGTGGCTTGCGGAGTTTGGATGTAGATGTAGATGTAGACGTCACATGTCACAGCCCACTTGCGCGTGACCACTACCGTGTATTGTAGTATCCGCACCTGAAACCTATGCACTGCAGGGGGTGTGAAAAGCATTGAATGAAACTAAACGAGTTCAGTAAATTCAAAAGTGAAATTCTTTGATTTAAGAAATCCGTAGTTCATTTCCGTTTGCGGTTTGTCCTGGCGGCGGTTCGAGTCCTCCCTCGGGCATGGGTGTGTGTGTGTTTGCCCTTAGTATAATTTAGGTTAAGTAGTGTGTAAGCTTAGGGACTGATGACCTTAGCAGTTAAGTCCCATAAGAATTCACACACATTTTGAACATTTCCGTTTCTACGAAGGTTCGTCGAACGGACACCCAGAATGTAGATGTCTATATTGCTGACGTTAATCTATTGCTGAATTCGGATATACGTTTTATGCTCGCATTTTATGACATTTCTGGAAACAGAAAATCTGGTCTGTATTAATTACAGTGGATTCCGCAAAGAACGATTGCATCAAACTCAACTAGCTCTGTTTTCCACGAGAACCAGATAGCAGTTGACACCGGCGCGTAAATTGATACCATGTTCCTTCACTTTCAGAACGGATCCAGGTCCGCTCTGCAGGCTAATAAACAAAATACGAGCGTAAAGGATATCAGACCAACTGTGTGACTGCATTTTATTATACAATCATCAAAATGTATTAATGAAATTGTGTATAACGTTCCATGAAACGTTTCGTGGATGAAGCTGTTAAATACAATGAAGTCGCAACAACAGAAAATTGTACCGAAATGTAGGAATATCTGCAGAGGATCGACTCTTAGTGCTGGAACTGGCAGTTGACCGGTAAACAAATGTAGCTATTGCGTATAAATGGGCAAAAAGATCGATTACCGTGTAACTGCAAGATTGCAGAACAATTACTAGCAGCAGTCACATTTATAATAAAATCTCCCAATGAGTATGCGCATACGGCATTTGACCACAAAACAGTAATAGAGGGAGGGGCGTTACATTTTTACTAAACCACTGTCACTTTTACTACTTCGTATTTGGTTCAAAGGAAGTCACAGTTTATAATTTATGCACTAGTTAACTAGAATTATAAGATCTACAACGGTCTGTCACATAGGAAGTAAGTACAATATGTCCTGTTTTAAATCCTATACTGAAAAAACCAGATTCTAGTTTGGCGTGAACCGATAACTGATGCGAACTACAATCACCAATTTTATGGTGGTTTAGTGAGGTAGGGGTTAAAGTCGAAGAACCACATAAAATTAATGGCAGGTAAGGCAGGATCTAAACAATCCACGAAGGTTCAAATGGTTCAAATGGCTCAAATGGCTCTGAACACTGTGGGACTTAACATCTGAGGTCATCAGTCCCCTAGAACTTAGAACTACTTAAACCTAACTAACCTAAGGACATCACACACATCCGTCCCCGAGGCACGATTCGAACCTGCGACCGTAGCGGTCCTGCAGTTCCAGACTGGAGCGCCTAGAACCGCACGGCCGCCAAGGCCGGCAATTCACGAAGGACACAGTTTATAAACCACGCTTCAATGAAGACCTAATTAAACCGAAACCGTTTAATCTATTTTCCTCCGTCTACATTAAAGTAAACTGCAATGAAGTAATATTGCTATCACTACGTCGATCTGTGTAATTAAAACTCCGACATATCAGGCTTCTAACAGTGAGAAACACTGCTCTCTAAATCTAAGAGGGGATTCAAAAATGTTTATCTATGTTGAGAGGCACTCCGTCTTTAGGCCACAAGTGGTCCATCGGGGCCATCCGACCGCCGTGTCATCCTCAGTTGAGGGTGCGGATAGGAGGGGCGTGTGGTCAGCACACCGCTTTCTCGGTCGTTATGGTGGTTTTCTTTGACCGGAGACGCTACTATTCGGTCGAGTAGCTCCTCAATTGGCATCACGAGGCTGAGTGCACCCCGAAAAATGGCAACAGCGCATGGTGGCCTGTATGGTCACTCATTCAAGTGCCGACCACGCCCGGCAGCGCTTAACTTGGGTGATCTCACGGCAACCGGTGTATCCACTGCGGCGTTGCCCTATGTTGAGAGCTTAGCACTAATACTCTAATTGAAAATCTGTATAGAACAAAACGTTCCTGTTCTAGCTGTGCTTCATTCCCTGTAAAAACATTTCAATATTTCCGTGTGATTTAGAATTCGGTTACTAATGATTCGGCATATTACTGGAAGGAACTGTCATAGCTTGTGGCTGTCTGCTTCTGGCACCCCTTTTGTTTTGACTACTACTTCCAGTAAATGTGAATTATTTTGCTGCTTTTAAAGCAACATTGAACGAGAATTCTGACTGGTGTGAACGTTAGGTGGGGCGCGGGTCGTGTCCAGCCGGTTGTCGGTCTTTCAGGGAACCGTCAAGGGAATTTCTTGCCCTTTCTGTTTCGGCGCTAGCAGTAAAGAAAGTTTTCTTTGCTATAGCGTCTATTTTTGTTGTTGACATAAGTTGCGTGAGCAACGACATGGGCTGAGGAGAATGCAATGTTACTGCTAGAAGAACATAGATATCAAACGTCATTCTGTGATCGAAGGGATACAAAGCGCAAATTCCGAACGAAAAGAAATATGACCTGTAGAAATTTGCCGAAGGAATCAAAGGTCCAACTGAAGACGTGAGGCAGACAACAAATTTGTTACATGCTTGCAGCACAATATAATGAAAGGAAACAAGTGCGAATATATAAGTATTGTTTTTGTGGTCTTCAGTCCAGAGACTGGTTTGATGCAGCTCTCCATGCTACTATATCCTGTACAAGATTCTTCATCTCACAGCACCTACTGCAACCTACATCCTTCTGAATCTGCTTAGTGTATTCGTCTCTCGGTCTCCCTCTTCAATTTTTGAACTCCACGCTGCCCTCCAATAGTAAATTGGTGATCCCTTGATGCCTCAGACCATGTCCTACCAACCGATCCCTTCTTCTAGTCAAGTTGTTTCACAAATTTCTGTTCTCCCCAATTCTATTCAATACCTCCTCATTAGTTATGTGGTCTAACCATGTAATCTTCAGCATTCTTCTGTAGCACCACATTTTGAAAGCTTCTATTCTTTAATTGTCTAAACTAATTATCTTCCATGTTTCACTTCCATACATGGCCAAACTCCACACAAATACTTTCAGATATGACTTCCTGACATTTAAGTCTGTACTGCATGTTAACAAACTTCTCTTCTTCAGAAACGCTTTCCTTGCCATTGCCAGTCTACATTTTATATCCTCTCTACTTGGACCATCATCAGTTATTTTGCTCCTCAAATGGCAAAACTCCTTTACTACTATAAGCGCCTCATTTCCTAATCTAATTCCCTCCGCATCACACGATATAATTCGACTACATTCCATCCCCGTTTTGCTTATGTTGATGTTCATCTTATATCTCTCATTCAAGACACTGTCCATTCCATTCAGCTGCTCTTCCAGGTCCTTTGCTGTCTCTGACAGAATTACAATGTCATCGGCGAACCTCAAAGTTTTCATTTTATCTCCATGAATTTCAATTCCTACTTCGAATTTTTCTTTTGTTTCCTTTATTGCTTGCTCAATATACGGACTGAATAACATCGGGAATAGGCTACAACCCTATCTCACTCCCTTCCCAACCTCCCAACCACTGATTCCCTTTCAAACCCCTCGACTGTTATAACTGCCATCTGGTTTCTGTACAAATTGTAAATAGCCTTTCGCTCCCTGTATTTTACCCCTGCCACCTTCAGAATTTGAAAGAGAGTATTCCAGTTAACATTGTCAAAAGCTTTCTCTAAGTCTACAAATGCTAGAAACGTAGGTTTAACTTTCCCTAATCTATCTTCTAAGATAAGTAGTAGGATCAGTATTGCCTCACATGTTCCAACATTTCTATGGAATCCAAACTGATCTACCCAGAGGTCGGCTTCTACCAGTTTTTCCATTCGTATGCAAAGAATTCGTGTTACTATTTTGCAGGCATGACTTGTTAAACTGTTGATTCGGTACTTTTCACATCTGTCAACACCTGCTCTCTTTGGGATTGTAATTATTATATTCCTCTTGAAGTCTCAGGGTATTTCACCTGTCTCATACATCTTGCTCACTAGATGGTAGTTTTGTCAGGGCTGGCTTCCCCAAGGCTATCAGTAGTTCTAATGGAATGTTGTCTACGCCCGGGGCCTTGTTTCGACTTAGATCTTTCAGTGCTATGTCAAACTCTGCATGCAGTCTCATATCTCCCCTTTCATCTTTATCTACATACTCTTACATTTCCATACCACTGTTCTCAAGTACATCGCCCTTGTATAGACCCTCTATACACTCCTTCCACCTTTCTGCTTTCCCTTCTTTGCTTAGAACTGGGTTTCCATTTGAGACCTTGACATTCATACAAGTGGTTCTCTTTTCTCCAAAAGTCTCTAATTTTGCTGTAGGCCTAGTGATACCCCTAGTGATATATGCCTCTAGATCCTTACATTTGTCCTCGAGCCATCCAAGCTTAGCCATTTTACACTTCCTGTCGATCTCATTTTTGAGACGTTTGTATTCCTTTTTGCCTGCTTCATTTACTGCATTTTTATATTTTCTCCTTTCATAAATTAAATAAAATATTTCTACTGTTACCCATGGATTTCTGCTAGCCCTCGTCTTTTTATCTACTTGATCCTCTGCTGCCTTCACTATTTCATCTCTCAAAACTACCCATTCTTCATCTACTGTATTTATTTCCTCCATTCTTGTCAATCTTTTCCTAATGCTCTCCCTTAAACTCTGTGCAACCTCCGGTTCTGTCAGTTTATCCAGGTCCCATCTCTTTAAATTCCCACCTTTTTTCAATTTCTACAGTTTTAATCCACAGTTCATAACCAATAGATTGTGTTCAGAGTCCACACCTGCCCCTGGAAATGTCTTACAATTTAAAACATGGTTCCTAAATCTCTGTCTTACCATTATATAATCTATCTGAAACCTTCCAGTATCTCCAGGCCGCTTCCATGTATACAACCTTCTTTCCAGATTCGTGAACCAGGTGTTAGTTACGATTAAGGTATGCTCTGTGCAAAATTCTACCAGGCGGCTTCCTCTTCCATTCCTTACCCCCATTCCATATTCACCTACTACATTTCCTTCTCTTCCTTTTCCTACTATCGAATTCCAGTCACCCATGACTATCAAGTTTTCATCTCCCTTCACTATCTGAATAACTTCTTTTATCTAATCATACATTTCATCAATCACTTCGTCATCTGCGGAGCTAGTTGGCATATAAACTTGTACTACTGTGGTGGGCATAGGCTTCGTGTCTATCTTGGCCACAATAATACGTTCACTCTGCTGTTTGTAGTAGCTTACCCGCACTCCTATTTTTTATTCATTATTAAACCTATTCCTGCATTACACCTATTTGATTTTGTGTTTATAACCCTGTAGTCTCCTGACCAGAAGTCTTGTTCCCCCAGACACCGAACTTCACAATTTCACACTATGTCTAACTTTAACCTATCCATTTCCGTTTTCGAATTTTCTAACTTACCTGCTCGATTAAGGGATCCACTAATACACACTATATCTAACTTTAACCTATCCATTTCCCTTTTCAGATTTTCTAACCTACCTGCCCGATTAAGGGATCTGACATTCCAAGCTCCGATCCGTAGAACGCCATCTTTCTTTCTCCTGATGATATGAGTATTATCCAGATTAAAATTAAAAATATACGAAAGAACTGAATGTTGTCGTTGCTTGTATTCTCGCCGTCTGTTACTCCACGGCTAGTGTATCACTGTTGGCGACTTTTGATAGTAAATAAAAATGGTTTACCCGGAATCATGGTATTGGCCTCTAACTACACAGCAGACTGTATCAAGTAACCTATTTGACAGGTTGTAGGTATGTGTCAAGTTTCGTAACTTACACATTACTGACGTTCCTTATACGCGCCTTAATAAAAGCCGCTCTCGGTGGAGGTTCGAGTCCTCCCTCGGGCATGGGTGTGTGTGGTTATCTTAGTTTAAGTTAGTTTAAGTAGTGTGTAAGTCTAGAGACCAATGACATTGTCAGTTTGGTCCCTTAGGAATTCACACATATTTTAACACATTTTTTTAATAAAATACTTGCATGATTTGCATACGTCACTGGAGATACCAGAAACTATCAGATTGATAGCTGCTATGAAATTCGAAAAAGTCCTAATTTGACTGTATCCGGCTGCTAATAACCAAAGTTTTAATGCTAGTCTTTCTTGGGGTTATGCTGGTCGTCAGTAATTAGTATTCTGCGTTAAATTTACTCCTTAGTTTTAATGAGAAACCATCAAAAAGAGTCAACTTAGATGCGGGGCGTTCAGAGCATAAGGGAATCAAACCCATTTTTGGTCATTTGGAACTTCTTCCACCTTTAAGTACTGTTTGCGAAGATACTTTTAGAGCATAAACGATTCGTGTCCAGATATTGTAAATGAATGCTCTAGGGTTGGTAACACTGTTAAACAGTGAGACAAGCAGTCTTTTGTTCAGAGCATAATGGGAACATGTCGATTGTCACAGTTTGCGTGGTTTGTTTTGTCGGTGTATGAGTTCAGATTAAAGTGTACTGTTGATTATGAGTGATTCATCTACAGATATGGAAGGTAATGCGTCGGAGTATCAGCGTTCTAGCTCAGGTAAGCAAATCACTTTGTAAATTTGGTAAGTGAGAATAATCTAAAGCCGGCCGAAGCGGCCGTGCGGTTAAAGGCGCTGCAGTCTGGAACCGCAAGACCGCTACGGTCGCAGGTTCGAATCCCGCCTCGGGCGTGGATGTTTGTGATGTCCTTAGGTTAGTTAGGTTTAACTAGCTCTAAGTTCTAGGGGACTAATGACCTCAGCAGTTGAGTCCCATAGCGCTCAGAGCCATTTGAACCAATAATCTAAAGTGTTAATAACCAGGTTGGGCCGTTCAGATTCAATGAATGATAACAATATTTGCCGTACTTTCTCAGTCATTGTATTTTAAACGAGTATTAGCACGTTCTTATTTCAGCGCAGGAGAGGACACAGGTCCTTAGGAAGGCGGTGCTTCTGTATCAGCCGAAAATAATGTTTGCTGTCAAGGTGGAACAGAGAGCAGCGAAGTAAGGCTTTCACGGTATCCTGAGAAGTGAAAGAAGAGAATTAGGCAACGGCAGAAGGGGTCGGGATGGAAGATACTTCGGGAAAGGGCATAAAGCTGTAAGGTCACAATGTACTTAAAGAATAAGAGAGAGAATAGGTTTTCATCCCTTCTGGAAACGTAGTGATTACAGTCGGCAAAATGTGTACCTTTGGGGACCTATTCAGTCGGGTCTGATTATGGATTCTCGGAAAAGAGTTGGTTCCGGAAGTTCTAAAGTCATTACCTTTAAATATTTATTAATGATTGTAGTCAGATCTGTAAGGGTATGTAGCTCCTACACATAATTAAGTTATCATATATTCAGACTCATGTCCTGACCGAAACAGGAATATAAAAATGTCATTTTCTCTCACAAAGTTAGGTCAAGATCCGAGCGTGAAGTCACAGCCATTGATCACAAATTCTTGCTAACATTCTCACTAACCTAGCGATAATGATTTCGGTTTAATGGAGAACGCCAGTAGCCCAATTTCTCACATTTGTGCACCAGATGATATCTTTAAGACAAGAAAATTAAACGTCCCCCAGACATGAGGTCACTGAAATGAAGTTCTCAGTCTTCTCATCCTCCATAAACGTGGAGAATTCGATAAGAAACAGAAAGAAAAAGGTTGCTGGTTATAGCAGCAACTGGTTAACGAGGAGTTGTTTACGTAATGAAACAGAATATCCTTTTACCTCGATTTTTGAAGTATACTCTGAATCGCGATGTGCAATTTGACGAAGTTGATTTCTGAACGAAGTTGTGCTATTTCACAACATATTGCGACGTCCAGCAGGGTCCTCTTAGTACCAAACGTCTAGCAGTCACAAAAACGAATATAAGGACATGGAAGATTTCCTGCTGTACATTCCACCAGCGGATCACCAGTTTTTCAAGAATCGACAGTGTGACACGGGCACAACAGTTTCCTCAGCTTCTCAAGAGCAAGTAGACAAAAGCGAATAAAATTTTCTTTATACCTCAACTGCGTAATGTCCTCATTGGAAACATTTGCTATAAGCAGATACAGAGAGTAAAACTATAATTATATATTCAAGAAACATATTTTATTTACTGTTTCATTTGTAAAACTGGAAGACCAAAATAAGGGGGAAGATACAAGAACAATACATTCAGTCTACAGAATGATCAAGTCCAAAATGTTACTTTTCCAATCAAGGTATCATGTTACAGCACTTTCTTTAATATGAGAATTAACTCTACAAAATAACTTCTGTCATACAAACTCTTTCTTTTACTTAATTATTCCGCAAAAACTTTGCCTATTTTTCTCAAAACTTTCTTATTGTTATTTGATTCACTTGTGCACTGAACGCCCCCTGTGTGCAACGCTTTGGAGAAGTGCTAAGGATAGCAGGAACTGCAATTCAGTTTTAAGCGTAGTACCTCCACCGATTTAACGTTTACGTGTATTTCCCGACACTTTAGCAGAACCAGCTTTACTAAAAATTGGGCGTTTTGGAGAAATCTTTAAAGCTGTATATCAATAAAACTGCATATTTTCGTAGTACACTTGTATGAACACGAAAACCACAAACTATGGCGTGTTAGCTTCGCAACCACTAAACTCAACATGTCGGCCGCTGGGCTATCACGTGTTCTCTTCCATTTGCTCCAGTGTAAATGCCTATTCGTAGGTGCAGGTATTGATGGTACATATTAGCGAATCCTTTCGCACGGTTCGTGCGAATGCGCATTCGCTCGGGTTCGCTTTTAATCGCTTCGGTGTAAAGGGGGCTTATTGTATGTTCCCTAATTTCGATATTTGTAGTAATCGACTTTTGCTCTGTTTCTCCTTAATCGAAATTCTGATGCTGCTGATGTGTGTAGTAACTATTCCGAGCTGCCTTTCATACCTTTGTGCAGTGATTTTTGACCTGATGCAAAACATGGCCCAACGACAAAACCGGTAACACACGCCCGCTCGCCAAATCTCGCTACGCTCTGGATGAATACTTCAGATGCTGTAAATATTTGACTAGCATTGTTAAAGCATAAATTCATGATGGCTTCACTGTGTTTAAACATTACTTTGCGGGATTTCGGAACATTTGTTGACAGACGTTGTGCATTTACCTACAGTAAACACTCGCTCTTATTTGCAGAGGACGACAGAATCAAGTATTTGCTATCGCACACAATGGCAGTTTTATTGGCAACAAAAAAAGTAATAGCAGCTTTCAATTCGTAAAAAACAACGTTCTCCTATTTTTGATTTCAAATATTAACACCGTTAAGATCTCATGAAGGAAGGAAAAACGTAGAGTACAACGATTTATGGAATATTTTAAATCTAAAGTGGGTTATTTTCCACAGGAGAATGTTAAACGCGGAGGACTGTTCACTTAGGATCACGTGATGCTTCCTGACCGGTATTTCAATCTAGCGTCCGACTTTAGAATGACAAGACGGAATATGCACAAGAGATCACAATAAGCAGTTTCCGGCATTTTGTCCTGTTCTTGGTGTCGAGAGATATGACGCTGTGTTCCATGAGGCGTTTGTGAATATTATGGGTTCTACATATTTAAATGCTGTATAATAATTAAAGCTATTTGGAGTATATTGCTATTACGTCACTGACAGAATTTTATGGCGAGAAGAACAAGTTACATCTATTTCCTTCAAACAGCATGTCTTCTACCATGAAACACGTAATATGAAGGCGTCCAATAGTTAACACATTTTTTTCTGAAAGCAGGTTGCGTTTATTCACGATTCCAGTACATCGTATTATTCCTCAATCTTCTGTCTGCAGAACCCTGTTTTTCAGGGAAATCTCCGTTCACGTTAGTGGTATGCCCGCATGGTACCACTCTACTGGCCAATGTCGGAGTCAACTTCTTGCTTCATCACTAACCTCCCAGTCAACCCCGTACGGATTTCCGCAGAGTGCAGCCTTCACTGGGCCTATAACCGCTATTTCCGACCTATTTTGTATCTGTATCGATATTTCTATGTCAATATTTAGTGTTGTTCACGTAGTGTGTTATATTTATCATGGAAGTTCTTTAACTATGTATACATATTTCATCTATGTGAACTTTTGAACGATGTTTTTTAAATTATGCTTCTGGATTTAAATAACTAATGGAATGATTGTTATATAATGTACTGTAAATGACTTTGTCCATAGTCAGGGAATGTAGGGTTGTTTTGATTTTATCCATACTGGACGAGAGGTCGTGGTTGTAAACGTCAATGTTAAAAAATATATCGGCTCAGCCACTTCTTTATAGTGTAAAACACTAAGATTGACGCGTTTCGGAAGTCAAGCATCCATCATCAGAATAATAAAAAGTAAAAGAAATCGTTAAAACCCGCTAAAATGGATGATGTACCAGGCACAATAAAATTGATGATAAAATTAAAACATCGTGGCCACTTCCCTTGTTGCAGCCGTGCCTTCCAAGGTGCATCTCCACATAGTCGTCAAAATATAAAAAACTCTAAAATGGTGTCGCCTATGATGTTCAACATCTAACCACATGGCTCTCTCCTCTATCGTCGTAAACCGCCCGTGCGTCTTCGTTGATACCACACACCACGTAGGGTTGAATTTAAAAGGTGTGGGGAAGACCCGCAGCTACGGAAGTAGCCTGGTGGAGTGGAAAAGGTGTGCTTGGCGCGCAAGTGGCAACTCGTCCTACGTGACGGGTATGGAGTCTGGGCTGAGCAGTGCTATAGTTAACGTCTCGCTAGCAGTAGCGGATCATTGTGGCTCATATTCTTGTAGTTTTAAGGCCAGAAGAGCTTAAAAGCAATATTTATGGGCCTCGGATGCTGTATTTGGTGATAATACAATTGTGGCACTGTTTTTGGCCCTATAAAAATATAATTACGATTCCAAGAAGATCAGTAATGGGGCGAGGCCAACAGTACTGCAATGACTGCATCACCGCCATGGTAACAGCCGCTGTAAATCAGACCAACAGTACCACCAGCCGTCCACTAAATTCTTTATATTTGGCACTCTGTAATGGACTAGGTATCTATGAAATTTCGTTGATTTTAATAATAATCGTGGTGTTGCTAAAAATTCTACTTTACAGTCGTGATTATCCCAAATCACAAACCTGGACAGGAATCCTATCCTAGTGAATTTAATTCCGAGTGTCCTTATTTGTCATTGAAAGTCTTATTCGGCAGCTGTAAAGATAGTTGTAATTGCTTTCTAATGTGTGGAGTTATAATGTTTAAAGTTCAGTTTTATAATTTGAGAAATAATTCACTTCCAGTTCAATTTTTGACCAATCTGCAGCATTTCTTAAACTTGCCTTACTTGAAAAGCTTCCTAAAAACAGTACATCTACATCTACATCCATACTCCGCAAGCCACCTGGCGGTGTGTGGCGGAGGGTACCTTGAGTACCTCTATCGGTTCTCCCTTCTATTCCAGTCTCGTATTATTCGTGGAAAGAAAGATTGTCGGTATGCCTCTGTGTGGGCTCTAATCTCTCTGATTTTATCCTCATGGTCTCTTCAAGAGATACACGTAGGAGTGAGCAATATACTGCTTGACTCCTCGGTGAAGGTATGTTCTCGAAACTTCAACAAAAGCCCGTACCGAGCTACTCAGCGACTGTCGTGCAAAGTCTTCCACTGTAGTTTATCTATCATCTCCGTAACGCTTTCGCGATTACCTAATGATCCTGTAACGAAGCGCTCCGCTCTCCGTTGGATCTTCTCTATCTCTTCTATCAACCCTATCTGGTACGCATCCCACACCGGTGAACAATATTCAAGCAGTGGGCGAACAAATGTGCTGTAAACTACTTCCTTTGTTTTCGGATTGCATTTCCGTAGGACTCTTCCAATGAATCTCAGTCTGGACTCTGCTTTAACGACGATCAATTTTATATGGTCGTTCCATTTTAAATCACTCCTAATGCCTACTCCCAGATAATTTATGGAATTAACTGCTTCCAGTTGCTGACCTGCTATATTGTAGCTAAATGATAAAGAATCTTTCTTTCTATTTATTCGCAGCACATTACACTTATTTACATTGAGACTCAGTTGCCATTCCCTGCACCATGCGTCAATTCGTTGCAGATCGTCCTGCATTTCAGTACAATTTTCCATTGTTACAACCTCTCGATATACCACAGCATCATCCGCAAAAAGCCTCAGTGAACTTCCGATGTTATCCAGAAGGTCATTTATATATAATTCGAATAGCAACGGTCCTACGACACTCCCCTGCGGCACACCTGAAATCACTCTTACTTCGGAAGACTTCTCTCCATTGAGAATGACATGTTGCATTCTGTTATCTAGGATGTCTTCAATCCAATCACACATTTGGTCTGATAATCCATATGCTCTCACTCTGTTCATTAGACGACTGTGGGGAACCGTATCGAACGCCTTGCGGAAGTCAAGAAACATGGCATCCACCCGGGAACCCGTGTGCATGGCCCTCTGTGTCTCGTGGACGAATAGCGCGAGCTGGGTTTCTCACAATCTTCCCTTTCAAAACCCTATGCTGATTCCTACAGAGTAGATTTCTAGTCTCCAGAAAAGTCATTGTACTCGAACATAATACGTGTTCCAAAATTCTACAACTGATCGACGTTAGAGATATAGGTCTATAGTTCTGCACATCTATTCGACGTCCCTTCTTAAAAACGGGGATGACCTGTGCCCTTTTCCGATCATTTGGAACGCTACGGTACACCGCTGCAAGAAGGGGGGCAAGTTCCTTCGCGTACTCTGTGTAAAATCGAACTGGTATCCAATCAGGTCCAGCGGCCTTTCCTCTTTTGAGCGATTTTAATTGTTTCTCTTTCCCTCTGTCGTCTATTTCGATACCTACCATTTTGTGTTTTGTGCGACAATATAGATCGGGAATCATAAATGAAAATATTTATTGTTGCATTCTTGCACTTCGATCAGAATTACGAAGTTTTATCAGTGATCATTTCATGAGAAAGCGTTCGAACTTGAATTTAATGTGTTGTTGGCATTTGCACAGCCAATTATATTTTGAGTAGGTTGAAAGACTGCTCGTCAAAGCATATTTGTTATTTAAAGAGTTATAGTTTGTTGTGTTTTATATAATTAATAATGAAGAAAAACAAAGGCACCTTCATAGCCAGTGTTCTTAGATTTGCATTCTATTTAATCAATTCAAACTTAGTTTAAGAAAGAAATATTTGCTATGGTGGCTACTGTAATATAAGTTGGTTAATGCACAGGCATAGACACCCGGTACTAAGCAATGATGCATAGAATATGATCATTTATAGACCCCCCAGCGATTTAAATCAAAATCATTTCATGCTCTTCCCTGTCCAATATTGCTACTACTTTCGTGTGTGTTGGTGATTGGTTCCATAAACTGTTGCATCTAATTCATTTAAAATACGTGTTGTTCAGAGGGATATGTTACTGTTTGCTATCTCATTGGTTATTTGTTTGTACGACTTCCAAGTTAGCTGTACATTTATAAGCATGGTTAGATTACTGTGTTGTAATGTGAACTAAACACCTTTTTCCAAAGCTGTTTCACAGAGGAAGACCGCACTGCAGTTCCTTCTCTAAATCCTCGCACAAACGATAAAATGGCTGACATCGAAATAAGTGTCCAAGGAATAGAAAAGCAACTGGAATCACTCAATAGAGGAAAGTCCACTGGACCTGACGGGATACCAATTCGATTCTACACAGAGTACGCGAAAGAACTTGCCCCCTTTCTAACAGCCGTGTACCGCAAGTCTCTAGAGGAACGGAAGGTTCCAAATGATTGGAAAAGAGCACAGGTAGATGTAGGTATAGAGGAAGAATTTAGCGTATGTATCAAGGGAGCTCAGGTTAGCCTTAGCACTGCTTTCTACTTTCTTATATTGTTTGAGACATAAATGCCTAATTAGGCTGGCGACCGAGTTTCATATGTAACGTTACAACTTCTACATCTACATCTACATTTATACTCCGCAAGCCACACAACGGTGTGTGGCGGAGGGCACTTTACGTGCCACTGTCATTACCTCCCTTTCCTGTTCCAGTCGCGTATGGTTCGCGGGAAGAACGACTGTCGGAAAGCCACCGTGCGCGCTCTAATCTCTCTAATTTTACATTCGTGATCTCCTCGGGAGGTATAAGTAGGGGGAAGCAATATATTCGATACCTCATCCAGAAATGCACCCTCTCGAAACCTGGCGAGCAAGCTACACCGCGATGCAGAGCGCCTCTCTTGCAGAGTCTGCCACTTGAGTTTATTAAACATCTCCGTAACGCTATCACGGTTACCAAATAACCCTGTGACGAAACGCGCCGCTCTTCTTTGGATCTTCTCTATCTCCTCCGTCAGACCGATCTGGTACGGATCCCACACTGATGAGCAATACTCAAGTATAGGTCGAACGAGTGTTTTGTAAGCCACCTCCTTTGTTGATGGACTACATTTTCTAAGCACTCTCCCAATGAATATCAACCTGGTACCCGCCTTACCAACAATTAATTTTATATGATCATTCCACTTCAAATCGTTCCGCACGCATACTCCCAGATATTTTACAGAAGTAACTGCTGCCAGTGTTTGTTCCGCTATCATATAATCATACAATAAAGGATCCTTCTTTCTATGTATTCGCAATACATTACATTTGTCTATGTTAAGGGTCAGTTGCCACTCCCTGCACCAAGTGCCTATCCGCTGCAGATCTTCCTGCATTTCGCTACAATTTTTTAATGCTGCAACTTCTCTGTATACTACAGCATCATCCGCGAAAAGCCGCATGGAACTTCGGACACTATCTACTAGGTCATTTATATACATTGTGAAAAGCAATGGTGCCATAACACTCCCCTGTGGCACGCCAGAGGTTACTTTAACGTCTGTAGACGTCTCTCCATTGATAACAACATGCTGTGTTCTGTTTGCTAAAAACTCTTCAATCCAGCCACACAGCTGGTCTGATATTCCGTAGGCTCTTACTTTGTTTATCAGGCGACAGTAAGGAACTGTATCGAACGCCTTCCGGAAGTCAAGAAAAATAGCATCTACCTGGGAGCCTGTATCTAATATTTTCTGGGTCTCATGAACAAATAAAGCGAGTTGGGTCTCACACGATCGCTGTTTCCGGAATCCATGTTGATTCCTACATAGTAGATTCTGGGTTTCCAAAAACGACATGATACTCGAGCAAAAAACATGTTCTAAAATTCTACAACAGATCGACGTCAGAGATATAGGTCTATAGTTTTGCGCATCTGCTCGACGACCCTTCTTGAAGACTGGGACTATCTGTGCACTTTCCAATCATTTGGAACCCTCCGTTGTTTTTGTGTTGGGAGAACGTCTGTTCCCCGACGCGCTTGTTTACTGTCAGTTACACTCTGCTGGGGTGTTTCGGATACGAACCCCAGTTTCATTGTTCTGTTACCATTAGGTTATCTCACGGTCACTACTTCTCAAAAATTCCTCGCAGAAGTATAATGTTGGTATCGATTGTGGTTTCATGTAGTCAATGTTACTGTTACAGGCCAAACGGATTGAAGTCGGAAGGTGCGAGATTCTGTCTGTAGGGTGACTAAGAACAGTCCAACGGAGTTTGTTAGCTGAAGCGACTCTCTGTGCTTTTGTTTACTGCCAGGTCTCTATAGAAATTCTGGAAGCGCCTGCAAATATATGCGATGCTCTGGTTATCCAATAAAAGGAACTCAATGATAGGTCTTTACTTAGAACTCCCCTCCTTTAGAGACGCCATTGTGAAGGCTTCATGAAGCTCCACCGCCTGCCGGAATTTAATGAAACTATACGGACTGAAAAGGGAGTATTCCACGATGCCCCACAACAAATTCCACATTTTTCCAGCCGAAATTCGCTGAGAATAAATGTGTTGCATTACTTATTCAACACCCCTCGAATCTGCAAATGAACTGAGTTTTTCTTTTAATGTCTTAAGAATATTTGCTGTCATGAAAATAGAAATTTGTGTCAGATACCAACAGCTGATATTTCAAAATGTTTTTACGTTGTTACTGGCTTTCGATAATACTTCTTCTTAACCTGTTTTCACATATTGATTACTGGTCTGTGGTGGAGTTATTATTTAACAAATAGACTATTCCATACAGTACTGACGAGATCTCCTCTACTGTTAACAGTTTTAAATTACATTAGAAAATTTGTTGCTAGGCATTTGATCTTTTGTACTTTAGAACAGTTTTCTTTTTGCATTTGCAGAAAACCTAATTTTGCGCAGTAATTTTTGAAATGTCAGAAGGAGACCACAGCACACACACAAAGTGAATGTAGTCATTTCAAGTTGGAATAAGAAAATACATTAAATCTTTACTACAGGGCTGGCTACTGGCGAAATCCTAAAGCCCCTACTTGGAGAATAAAAGTGGTATGTCTAATTTTCTGTGACCCGTATAGGGGAATTAGGAACAGGATGATATCCACATTACTGCTCTCATATCGTTCGTAATGTGTTTGTCCACTGGTGGCCTGTGAGGCACTAACGTCTTTTGGGGACAGTAATTTACCGATTCATTTCCCACATTGGGGATGGAGAGAGTTTGAGCGGCAAATTGATTCGTCTCCTATGGGAGTAATTGTTAATCTATTTGTCTTTTCCCGAGCACATCTCCGGTAGCAAATAATTGCCCCGATAATGTGACTGTCAGTGCCAATTACAACAGCTAACGCGGTAATACATCTCTTCGCGCACAGTTTCAGTACGTTCGCATTGTAAATAACACCACTCACTAGAGACAGTCCACTGAGGATTATTCGAAACATTCCACGTAAATGTTTACTTATTTACTGTAAGGTAAAACTGAAAAGCATATGACGTAACTAACGCAAAAGTGAGGCACGAAAGAATTATACAAATATACTAGCTAATTAGTATACAAATGGGCCAACGGCCTTGCTGCAGAGGTAACACCATTTCCCGTCAGATCACCGAAATAAAGCGCGGTGGAGCACTTGGATGGGTTACGGTCGGGTGCGCCGAGTGCTATTGGCACGCAAAGTGCACGCCAGTTGAGAAGCTACTTGACTGAGAAGTAGCGGATCCGGTCATGAAAACTGACAACAGCCATGAGAGCGGTGTGCTTACCATACGCGCCTCCACATCCGCATCCAGTGACACCTATCAGCTGAGTCGGTACCATTGGGTCTTCCGAGGCCTTTTCGGACAGAGTTTAGTTTATTTTAATATAGAACTGTGGCATGTGAACAATGAGGGGCTTTATGAATAACACAAATCCATCAGTGCTCTATGTCCAGGAAAGATAGCCAGGCAATAGCGTTTTGAAGAAGCCATTAGGAATGGTCCCAATGTGCTTGTAGTATTCTTATTGGAAATGTGGTCTACCGTCTGCTCCTTTGCGTGGCGATCTCATTCAAGACTATCTACGGTATCCGCATCTGCATCGACATCTACGTCTGCATATATACTCCGCTGGCCACCAAGCAGTGTGTGGCGGAGGAAACAATTCGCGCCAAAGTCATATTTCCCTCCCTCTGTTCCACTCGCGGATCGCACGAGGGAGAAACGACTCTCTGAACGCCTTGGTACGAGCTCCAATTTCCCTTATCTTTGAGTGGTGATCATTGCGCGATATGAAAGTTGTAGGTAATGATATATGCTCTATAACCTCGGCGAAGTTCGGATTTCGGAAGTTAGTGATCAGCCCCTTCCGTTTAGCGCGTCAAGTGTATCCCACTTCCTGCTTACAATAGGGTGCTTTGCATCTTGCATGCTTGCATAAATGGCTCTGAGCACTATGGGACTTAACATCTGAGGTCACCAGTACCCTAGACTTCGAACTACTTAAACTTAACTAACCTAAGGACATCACACACATCCATGCCCGAGGCAGGATTCGAACCTGCGACCGTAGCAGCAGCGCGGTTCCGGACGGAAGTGCCTAGAACCGCTCGGCCATCCTGCCGGCCTTGCATACTTGGTTCGGATGTAGTTGAGGTGGTTCTACAATCTTATTGGCAGCTGCACGTCATTAGGCAGTACGGTTTGGTCAGTCTGATTCTCCAGAAGATGTCCAGCAGACACTGCTGAATTAGCTCTTCAGTAATGTTCTCAATCGTAAGGAGTATGAAACTTCCCAGCGGATTGAAACTGTGTGCCGGACCGAGACTCGAACTCGGAAACTTTGCCTTATTTATTCTGTGCTACTACCTATTCGCAGTACCCACATATGCCGCTAAATGCACCTGCAAAATGATATCTTGTTACCACACATATTTCAGGAGGTATGACGTTATAAAAACATAGAATCGTCAAAACTTGTCGCATCAGGCGTGA